>NW_011967203.1:604303-616640 GCF_000949405.1 Vollenhovia emeryi
TATATATAAAATCGGCGTGCATTATACTCCACGACTTATTCGAGCTTCACTAACGACGTAGGCAATTAGATTATTTACAAATCGACGCTGAATTTCCGCGTGCGATAAGGCTAATCGACCGATTATTATCCGGCAAGTCGCGCCGAGCGACCACGCTTGGAAACTGGTGGATGCCTTCGGTTGGAAGATGTTTCACTTGCGGAGATAATCCCGGGGACCTATTACACCCGGCGTCATCGCGTAATCTGCTAGCGGAAGGTCGGCGGATTCTCCGCATTATACCGACGGAATACCGTTTGATCGGCAAGCGGAGAATGAGCTGAGATGAACCAGGAAGCGGAGGCAATCTGCAGAATTCGCGGTCCTTGCGGTGCGTGAGAAGACTCCGCGCGATTAGTAATAGGCGCTCCGGCGGAATCTGAGACACCGGTGGACAAGTTTATTCCATTCGGCAAAGACGGTGACTTCGCTTACGCGCGGGCGAAGCAATTATCACTTACAATTTGGGGAACAATTTTGCGATTCGCGCTTTCGATCAAAAGTATTGTTTCGTAAAAGTTGCAAATAATAATTGCATCGTCTCTCAACTAACGAGTCCGAACGTACCTAGTACAAGTAATTCGCAACAATATCGTAAATTTAAACTTTGTAGGTAAATTTCGCATAAGTGAAATATTCTCTTCTTCCGACACCTGGTGTCGAAGGGAGCTTGTAATGTATTATATTATAATCATTCGTAAAATTTACGCCGGTTTAACGGGCTATTTAGTGCCAAATATGAAGTAAAACTCGATATCGCGGGCATCTAATGGAACCGGATGAGGTTCTAACGCCATGAATTCACGCCGCGAGACGTATCAAGTTATCCATTTGACGTCGTCGCGGGCAGATGAAATTCTCGTATTCCGGACGTAATAAAGTGCACCTTGGTAAGTTACGGGGGACATAAATTCTAGATTAGCTACAGGGGGTAACGGGTCGCGGTACAGTATTGAGAGAAGCCTCCACCATTCTATTCGCTGCACTCGACTCCCCTCACATCCGTTTCACCTGTGGGGGTACTTACTCGCGGCGAGGTGGATGACTCCAGCCGTGGAAAGAGGAGCGACAACGTCGCGTTTAAGGCAAGCCGGTCCGCGATCGAACGGAAAGAATTATCGCAATATATTCTGTCTTTTAAAGCCTGGAACGGTGGATCGAGCCGAAACGCCCGACTCGTTCGAGAGGCCCCCGTCGCGCATAATAAGGCGCGGAGGCCCACGAAGAGAGCCCCGCTTTGGCCTCGGAGGTCCCCGGCACGCACACGCGTACACGCGCACACGCATGGGCGGGAACATGTCGAGAATCCGCATGGACCAAACACTTCCGTGTTGTACGACTAATGAATCACCTTCGCTGGCTCTGAGCCCTTCCACCCTCCCCGGTACTCCGCTTCTCATCCCTACACGTACGTGCCTTTCGATGCAGGTTTCCTCTCGCAATCAGGCTCCTCGCGCTCGAACGTTTATCGGGCGTATTGGAATTCGCGATAAGGTCTGACCTTATCGACACCTCCCGACCGGCTTTCGACAACGCCAGACCGGCGAACTCACCTCCGCGCGTGATTATTAAGATTATTTGTTCTTTCGATAAAGCCTGCCGTCGTTACTTGCAAGCCTCCATGCTTGCGCGAGATGCAGATGCTGCGTGCAGATACACGTAGGATAGCAAACGGGCAAACAAGAGAGAATTTTACACGTGCGCTCGGCGAGCAAACGAATTCTGCTAGCGACGCGTTTGCCCGATTTAACGGATAAATACTCGCGCTTCTCGAATGCTATGCGTATCGGTCAATTTTACTGCCTATGCGATTTTTTTCTCTCTCTCTCATCCGTGATATTTATTGCGCAGTGTGTCACGCACTCGTTATATTTTGTACCGCCACATACGATGAATTATTTGCGTCGTAAAAGACGGTCACATTATCGTACTTTTATCAATGCCGTCGTTCACACGACCAATTTTGCAACCGTACTTGCAAACGTATAATATGCGCGCAGCTAATTAACGCTTGCAGTGTCTTTAATTAAGGATGAAGAGATGTGTAAACCGTTACTTTGTGCTCGGAACAATCTTGCTTACAAGGTTTAATTGGAGAAAGACTTATCTGCACACTTATTAATCGCATTTCGTCGATTCCAGCTTTTTTTTTCTATTTCCTATTATCACGAACGTGACGCTTTTTATAACTGCGATTCTACATCGCATTGTTTGAAATAATACAAGTACGCGCCAAGTGTTTTACGTATGATGCAAAAGTGATGGCTATACTGATGATTATACTTTAATGCAGCTGTGCTTTTACTTAAAATACACGTGGAGTTTGGACAAGTAGTACTGCGTCCAGAAAATAGAATTTCCATGGTATGATAATTGAACGGCCGATACCAGACGGAATAATAACGAAATGGGCCAGGTCTGTAATGCGTAACGACAATGCAGATTGTTCGGGGCAAGTTCGATTCTTGTATCTAAATCTCAAATTCCGTGCACGGTTCACCGGAGTCGACCTTACTGCCACGATCTCGAACCATTACTCATAAACATTACGTTCAGGTTCAGGTACCGATATTATCCGATGAAGGTTGATAAGACGTTTAGACGGTTTCTCGCGAGTTATTCGTACTACCTTGTAGACGTATCCGTATGTATACACCAACACACATTGTGTCAATGATGCAGGCAATCGATAAGCAAGGATGTGCTTATGAAACTTGGCACCTCGTTATCCATCTTCGAGATCTCGAAAGGCACGAAAAATTCATAAACGGTGTGATATTGTCTATCGCGAGCTCTTATGTAATCAAGTTATAAATCCTCGCGCGAGAAGACTACACAAGTCTACACGGCTAACCATTTTCGTGACTTAACTGTATATCGAGTTACAGACAACATAACATGTGAGAAAAATCGCTATGTTGCTATTGCACTATAATATATCGCGTCACAATAATATAAGTCAGCAATTGCACCTATTCACTAGCTTACGTAGATATAATTTAATATTACAAAAAATACTGTCGTTACTGCTTTAATAACTTTAATATGTTTTATATTAAAATGTTGGGGCTACACTTTGTTTAGAGATTTTTGATTATATTCGATTATCAGCGTCAGGGAAATATTAATATAAATAATACAACCGATAGATAAAATTTACAACTACAACATACTTAAATTTTAATTTTTTCTACTTTTCTACTCTGAAAAATTACAATTGCTGTCTTATATAGGAAATAATTTCATTTCATTTCTCGAAATGTTATTTCTTGCAAAATAGAAATAACTTTCCACAATTGTCACATTTTCCATTACTTATACGTAACTTTTTAACATTAACACTCTGCTTTGTGCGATTTAGAAATAAACTATTATTGTCTAGTTGTTTAACTTGAAGAAGAGAAAGAGAGTTCTTAAAAAGCGCCGTTCACGATTGGTTTGCGATTGTTACTCAGCGAAAGCCTGCAACGTGACGTAACACCTCTTTTGTGTTCTCACGAAACTTTATGTCGCGAGGTATTCCCTCTATTAAAAAATACTCTCTAGCAATGAAATATCCTATATCAGTGCGTGAGGTACGTACAATAGAGCTGCTGATGATACCAAGGTATACGGTAAGAATCAGTACCGACAGCATTTCGTCGCTATGTCTTTCCAGTCAGCGAGAATACCGAGGAAACGCTTCGTAAGCTCGTGCAACACGAATAGACATCGTGCAACAATATTCGTGACTTGCATGCTATATTGTACAATTAGAATTATCATCTCCGTCCACCATTGGCCGTTTGTAAATGGCTCTTACCCCGAGGGAATACCTCGCTCCGTGTGCGTTTCGTAACAATGTCTAGCAATGACCGATAACGTAATTAACTCGCTGGCAGTTGTAGAAATTAATTGGTCCACGTATGCTAAAGTGCTCCGCTAGTGCCTAAGTGTAGCATTGCGTTCGCCGCGCGTGTACCGACGACGTGCGTTTAAATAATGTGCGCGCGGGTATTTTTACGCGTGTGTGCCCTGTCGTGGTGTACCGTTATCAGTACCGATCGGATCGCGAGGGACGTCAAGGAAGAGAACACCGTGATAAATAGCATTGCGAAAGGTGCCCCCCACCCCGGGGGCCTGTTCTCGACCACGGTTTCGGTGGTCTTTAAAGGAAAGTGACGAGACCGGATGGCGGGTAAACGAGCTCTCGGCACTGAAATCTCGATTAAAACCGGCACTGCCGACGTGGCCGCATTCGGTACCTTTGAATGTCACTCGAGCGTTACGAGACATCGATTTAATGCGGGCCGGGGCCGCTCTTCGGTTCTTCGGATCTACTCACGCATTTATTACGCAAAATAGCATTTAACGATCGGGCAGCCGAGCTGGGAATAAGCGAGCGTGAAGTTTAACGATTTGATCGCGCCGCGGCGATTATCGCGACGCGTGACAATCGAATTTTCAATGACGCGTGCAGGACACACCGGCGGATCGAATATTCTAATATCGGCTCGTCTCCTATTACGCCATACTTAGGGCGCAAGGTACAATTTCACAGGCGATTCGCCACGGAGGTGGTATCTCGCAAACCGATAATGGCTCTCGAGGAGGTTTCAGGTTCAGTGGAGTATCCCCTCATGACGGGCAATGTCGGATAAAGATCTAAGTACCTGCATAGCTGTATATACGGCTGAGGAAGATCCTTAAATACTACCAAGGTAACGAAGGTAAAGGTTTCTCGTGACGTCCGCTTCGGTTGGAGCCGTCAGGGGTCAGTGAGCGCTCCGGTCGGCAAACTCCGGCTCTGAATTCTCGATCGTTTTCTTCTCCTTCCTCCTGTTCCTTTTTTCGTCTCCGCTTCTTTTATTTTCAGGGGAGAGGAAGGGGCTCGGTACTCCGGACGAATATCCCACTCTGATAAGCTCCGCGATGCGATTTATTGCCTAGCCTCGGGACAGAAACTCTCTCTCTCTCTCTCTCCCCCCCCCCTCTCTCTTTCTCTTCTCTTCTCTTCTCCGTTTCTTCTTTCTCTTGCGAAGTAGAAACTATTAAGCACGGTCAACCGCGGCGCCACGGCTGGAGGTTAAGCGGAGGAGAGGATGAGGCGCGATTCGTCTTGATCTCGTACTCTCGGAAAGCACAAGTGGGAGTTATAAATTGCACGAACGAGCGTGCAAGTCGCTGACGTAACACCAATCCCTGAACTGATGTAGCGAATCCCGCGGTATATCGCGCGGTTACAGTCTTTCGGGCCTCCTCGGCAGGACAGTTCCCAACGTCCCCGATTTTATTGCGTGGGATTGATTGGTCCGCCTCGCGAGGATTACATAAAGAGGTTTTTATTCTCTTCGCTGCTTGAAAACGTTCAAATTAGTCGGAGATGAAATAAGTCAGATTTAATCCGCGTCTACCGCGTGGAAGGTAAATGAGCCGGGCCTGAAGTACGCTTCACATTTCCCTTGAATAATCTCTCGCGTTTTTTTTTCCAATTTTTTCATGTGTTCCTTCTCCCACAATCTACTCCAGCTGAATTTCGCTCGACTCTTTCGTGCACTGTCTTCAATATTGTCCGTTTTACAAACGCAATTAACTTAAGAATTACTAAAAGAAGAAATTTAAATTCCAAAGAGCAAGAAACATTTTGTGATTGTTCCTTTTGATGTAGCTACTGATAAATGCTTTTCAATACTACTTTACGCTAAATCACGCTTAATGATTGGAGAAACGCAATTTTTACGTTCGATTGAACCGAGTGGCCGCTCGAAGATACATTTGAGAGTGAAGTGAGAAGGAAGCCGTCGACTATTACAGATCGTACAGTATAATTGATCGCAGTAGGTGTATTTTTTCAGCCGGCAGGTGTTACTGCCTACACTTACGTAAGGACCATCGGTAAATCATCTAACGCGGAATAAGACGAGACGCGTTTGAGCTCGAGTGTTACGCGGGGAACAAATTGCTGGCACGTTCGAAAACTTTCTAACACCCGCCTACCTAAACGTCGTCTTCGAGGTCCGCATCCGCGCCGCGTGTCCGATTCACGTAGACCACGTGGCGCAAGCTGAGCGTTGCGGCACATAAAGTCGCGTATACACATTTCTCTTTTCTCGTCCTTTCTTCCAACAGGATACCGGACGTTGCGAAAAGCAGCCGTCGCGTCGCATGCTACCGTATGCCGGCTCTGTGTGGCAGCATTCGGAATGCCAGAGGGAAATTGTATATAGGATTAGCTAACAAAAGAGCTGCAACCGCCGGAGATTTGCGATCTGAGACACGTCGCTTTACGTCTCCCCCTAATCAGAGGGTGGGCGAGGAGGGGGAGCGGCTTATCGCGAGTCACTGTAATCGCCCACGCAGTTTTACGGCGCGACAGGTCTTGACGAATCGTTCCTACTCCATTCTCCGACTCTCCTTTCAGCCTAAGCCTAATAACTCAGCACCGATAATCGTTGCATTAGGCTTGTCCGTGCGACCCGACCTCGTGAACTTCGCTCCACCCATACCACCCGGCGCAACTCGTGCAAGCCGACTCGTGTAAAAGGATCCCACCTTCGTATCTCCTCCTCTTACTTCTCCGACTCTTCCTCCGCTGCCGCCATCGCCTCCTTTCCCTTCATCTCCGTCGGCTTCCACCGGCGCGCGGTCTTACGGGAAATGGAGCAACGCTCGATTATATTCTATTGATGCTGAACTTAGGTGAACTCGCCTCAACTGATACGGCATCGTATCATGAGATACCTCTCTCGTGGCTCGTTTAACACCCAAGATGCGCATGCCAGCAAAAACTAATCGAATCGCCAATGAACATTGTGCATCTGATATAAATGTACTTTATCCGAGTTATATATCGAGAGAAGTAAGTGACGCTTAAATCACGGTTACATCACAGCCAATTATGACGTGATTCACGGTACGAAACAGACTTGCGAGACGCGTGCGCCTTACGGCAATGAACCTCCGAGTGTTCAATTCACGCAATGCATGTTGTACACGAAGTAGATTACACTGGCTTAATTAAACCATTATCCTGTTATTGAAGTTTTACTATTGCAAATACACAGTATAATAACGCATTATGAGGAACAAATATTATTTTTCTGAGAGAGAGAGAGAGATGATAGTTAATATTATGCGTCTACTAGTTCTAATACGGAAACTCTCTGTTTGAAAGTAGATAGCAAATCTTCTTGTGCTTTTGGTTCGATCTTCACTCGAGATCGCGGTAGCGATTCAGTTCTATTTAAACTGCCTTACTCGAGATCAGTTTCGTCATTTCGTATTTTTTCCCCCTTATATTTTCCTCGGTTATGACTTTTTTCTTATAGCTCAACGCGCGTACACCGCATACAAATGTTTAAATGCCTCGACAAAGTATATAGATCATTTTTTCATATTAGGCTAATTTCTCTAATGTAATAGTACCCTTAGTGTGGTTTTAATCACGGTTAGGGCATGGTTTTGTCTCTTTTAATGTTCCTTCCGCTGTCATGTAAAATCGGTTGCTTCCTGTCACCTTTAAACTGATGCGCATTTACGATGCACCCAGAATCGCTGAAATCTCGCAATAAGAGCTCAATCGCATTCCGTCGTTTCACTTTCACGTGTATTTTTTTTTTATCAGTATCGCGTGCAAAATGCACATCACGGTTTCTAGGAGAATCAACAAAGATTCGCATAGAAGATTAACTTTTCAGACTCGCGCCAGTCTGCATTGTATACCGCAGTTTCACCTTTGTGGTCGTGTCGCGCCTTGGAACGTTTTTGCCGACACCGAATCCGGCGCTTCCTGAATCGTGTTTACGGCATCTATGCGAAATCACGACCGGGCCCGAGTTATTCCGGCAAGACGACGTCGGGCGTGAGTCTCCGTGTTCCTTTACGTCCCGCTTGTCATATACTTAATCAACCTGCCACTGCCAGGTCGAAATCCGCCGAGAGAGCCGCGAAACGCGACGTAACTCACATCTTAGACTCTAAGCGCTAGTGACCTGGAAGCGAGCTGGAATGAGTACGTGATGAATATTTTATAAGGAACGGGAACTCCTTAAGTCCTTCTCGGACGAGAGCAGTTCGGCTTGGCACGAAGTCCCTTTATTTGCGATTTCAATTTGCTGGCTCCGTCGAGGTAGATTAGAAAATACATAACAGTTTCTCTCTTTTCGCTTGAATAATTCACGTCTGAACCTATGCCACTCATGGATTCTCTAAACGTATATTACAAGGAAGAAAGGGTACGAATATGAAAGCTAATCAAAATTCAACATAGAAATCTCTTTCAGTTGCCAGTAATAAATAACAATAATCAAGCTTATTAGTCGACATTAACCGGCCAATGTTTTAATACAGAAAATTTATTGCGAAAAATATTACCTCAGCCAGGGTTTGAACCTGGACCTCCCTACGCTTGCCTCAGTGGTCGAATTGGTGATACGCCCGCCTGGAGAATAGGGAAGTCCAGGTTCTAACCCTGGCTGAGGTAATATTTTTCGCAATAAATTTTCTGTATTAAAACATTGGCCGGTTAATGTCGACTGAAAAGCTTGATTACTAATCAAAATTCATTTTTTTTAAGTATGCAATTGCAATTCTTTTCAAAGCTAAAATCAAACTTTAAACGTGTAATAGTCTGGGAAATGTAGAAGATGATCTACAACCATTTTATTTTAAGCGTGTTCATGCAATTAATTAAAATAGCAAATTCTAATGCACGTCGAGGTCATAATAATTTTAAATATATTAGCAGTGAAAATTCATATCGCATGGAAAAGTCATCGTACGCTCGTAGACTAGAACGTATACACGTTCTGCTCTGTCCCTTGTCATTGATTTCCAATTCAGAAGATATTGATTTTTATCGTTCAACCGATTTTGTCCCCCGGCTTTTTATTGTACACCGTAGACTACAGCAATCAGCTGGCAAATTAATCATTAACGGTGAATTTTAAGTGTTATCCGCTATTGTGCAATTGGCGTTCGCAGGTTAATGAGCTAAAATAACAAGTTCTGCCTAGAAAGGCAGCATATTTTCCGAAACGCAAACGTATGTTATTAAACATTACCCTCGCGCATATCGCGAAAGGGCAAGATAAGCATCGTATACCCGAGTCACGAAGACGGTCCGTTCTCCGAGAGGAGGAGGGTCTGTACTCCCCCGTAGCAGCTGTACGAAGGGCTTATCTTTCCGCGAGGCTCAATCGGAAGGGCTGCGTTATATCCAGTAAGCGAGGCTTAAACGTCAAATTGTATGCCCGGTGGAGCGATCATCGTGGAGATATCTCCACCTCGTCGTAGACCGCCTGAAGTCTCAATTCCTCGTCGTAAGGCTTCGTCGACGTGCTCGTACACGCGTTCCTAGGTCCCCCTCGCGATGTATATACCGCCGTATGTGCCCGACGAGTATGATTGGTACGTATTTCACGGTTTACGGCGGGATCATTTCAATCGAACATTATCGAGCCGGAGAAACCATAACGAGCCCACGTAGAGTTGCCCACGGTTACCCCGGAGCAACGTGGCCAGCAATCAGCAATGGCCAAGTTGCGCGCGCGGGGATTTGCGCGCAATTGTGTATACATATATACATATCTATATATATATGTATATAAATATATTCGTATACGTATCTTGTATATAAAAACATTTATACGCGCCTCTGAATGTGTGCCTATACTTATATACTTATGCAGCGCCGGTAAACTACAGCACCCCAAGACACACACGTTTATATCGTTCGCAGCGCTGTGTTGCCAGGCCTGCTTAAAAAGAGTATTTCGATGTACATAGTCGTCCGGACTGTGTTGTAAATGCCTACTTGCCTCACCCCGTGTATGCGCGCGTATATTTCTAAGGAAAATATCCCTCGAACAAGGGCAGCCAATGGTATTTTTAGAAAAATAGAAAGAGACATACCCTATATTCTCTTTCTCGCCCCCTCTTACTCGTAAATAAATTTTCCTGCTGCTGCTTCCAAATCGTAGAATGACCTCGTTTGTCCATTCGAACGTACCAACGTATACGCGAGCATTGTATTTGCGCGATTACGCTTTCACTATAGGCCGCATGTCGTTATCATTATCGTCGGATCTGGCGGCGACTTCGATGGCGGTGCTTTTATGAAACGATGGCGGTGTGCTTTAAGGCAACTAGGAGGTATTATGCGAAGTAGAGATAATCGCACCGCAAGAACTGACATTTCCCAAGAGGGATTTTTGAAATTCGCGTGTTTTAATGAGCTTCTTTCAGACATTCAAGCGTCGCGAGATTTAATTATTGTCACTGAAGTAAAATGTTGAAATTTATATCGCGATTCCGCATGCTTTAATATTACCGTCCAACAATTATTAACAATTACCTGAATTGCACAATTACTTTCCCGATAAAGGAAAAATAGGAAAAAATTCTACTTTCCCTGGGGAATTCAGTAAATAACACGGTTCATATGACCAACATAAAATTACCGAGACAATCTGACTTTGCGGAATCTGATTGCAAAATTGCGCGAATCGTAAACGTAAGAACTTACGTTTACGGACACTGTTATGACAATTTATTTAATACGCGATTTTTGCCTGCCGGCGTAATTTCACGGCGCCGCGAGCGAACTTTGTTCGCTTCTCCCGAGGATGAACCCTTTCCTATGCGCGAGATTGTCGCAACCTCTGGCACATAAGGGGGCCATAATCTTGGGGAGGCTCGCAAGCCGGTTTTCGAAACGTCACGTACCTATAATCTCGCCGGCTTTGTACGCCCGTCGTATCGTTCAAAAGTGCACGGCACTCGCGCGCGAAAGATCGGAAGCGTTAAGTTCGTGCTTTATACTAGTGCGACCTCGACTGTGTAATTACAGGACGCGGCGATAAGAGGGGCCCTCGGATTCATAGTTTGACAGTAAATGTATGCACGCCCACCTTGCCCCATCTCTCGCGTGCCCCTCCTACAACCGAACGACGTAAAAACTCGCGGCGCAATGCCGCATAAAGTTCGCGAGCGAGCGCCAAGTTGTTAAGGAGGAGGAGGAGCACCAACATAGGCCGAGAGCGTACTCGCGATGATCCGCGCGGGTTGCGTTAAATTGTGCTTCTCTTATTTACATTTGCGCTAATTGCACGTTACCATCTCGCGGTGACGCTCTCGCGCCGCGACTTTTGTCCTCGCGGGCGCGTCCATAAATTATCGTGCGGTCTCGTGACGGACCCCACGACTGACCTCCGTCACGATGAAGGGTCGAGAGCGTGCGAGAAATCTCAACTTGTAAGCATCAAGTGGACATTGTTCCTCTACTTTATGCAGAATATAACAAACTGTTATGTTTAACCAATATAAATACGAGATCGATGTATCGTTAACTGAATTTTTTTTATCTCGCGTTTCTCTACAGCCCTTTCTTCTTTATTAAAATAAAATATCTACTCGAAGGTAATGGCTTTACAGTTGCATCTTCGAAACCGAAACTTGTTAGCTTACAATTTAAAAAGCTTTGTCCCGATATCGGGATGCTTTGTCTCAAAATATCTACGGATCACGAGAAACGAGAGATATTCCATTTCTTTTATCTTCTTTTATTTGTCTTCTAACAATCGTTCTAACAAATTATTTGTCTGGGATTATTTTCTGGACTTATAATAGATAACATAATTTTTCGAAACTACAATAAAGTGTTTCGTTCGAGATATTAATATCGTACGATTAGAGTCCTCATATTACAGAAACCTAAAATCGATTCTTCCGGTTAGATTCCGCCGTTCGATTTTTCGTGGCTGATACATGCGATCGCGCCAAAGTATTCAAACCCTTTCATCCCTTCTGCCGTTCTAGTGGGATTTCTCAGTACCAAGCGCCGTGGTTAGACGATCGTTCCTCGCTAATGTGCAAAACGAAGGTCTTGCAATTTAGCAAGCGCGAGCACGTGGTGAGTCCGACGCGGCGTGCTATATAGGTACACATATTACGCGGTGAATATGTATAATGAGGTAAGAGAAAGGAGAGTGAAGAGAGAAGGGGGAGGGAGATTGGGGGAGGAGGGAGGAAGCTGAGGAGACGGTGGAAGAAGTAGAAGAAGGAAGGCAGACAATACTTGCCAAGGACAGGCGGTATTCAAATGCGATCGTCGCTGCTGCCTGCACAGCGAAACATTTTTGCAGACTACCATGGCTGCAGGACAACCGTCATTTTTTTCCACCTTCGCAGGCGCGCAAGTACCCCGTCCCTTTCTGCATTAACCCTCCTTCTTCTTGCACCGCCGCCTCCTTCGTTCTCGTTTCGTTGCCGCCGCCGACGCCACCGTTGCCGCCGCCGCCGCCGCCGCCGCCGCCGCCGC
>NW_011967203.1:619007-802239 GCF_000949405.1 Vollenhovia emeryi
CGCCGCCGCCGCCGCTGCCGCCGCCACCGCCTCGCTTGAACATCGTTCTCCTCGTGAACCGACTTTCGCACGTAAAAAGGGTCGCTCTACAGCCGTATATCACCAAGGTTTATTACTCATTGTTATAAAATATAGTAGCACAGTGACATGCGGCAAATTCTCGTGACGGACTCCTTGCTCGATCCTTAAATGAGATTCGCGGGCCGCACTTATGTCGCGGATACAAAACCGCAACGACAGGCTGGAAGATTATTTCGAATGTTACGGCGTTTTAAAGACGTACCTCACGTACTTAATCGTCAGCGTGAAAATGTCTTCTAACGATCCGCGCCCATCCATCATGGGTTTCAGGAATCTTTAGTACGACTTCATGACTAATGATTCGAAAAAAATGAATGATTAATCACGACTAATGGGATGTCGCCGAGAAATAATTATTAGCCTCTTTAAATCGTCACTCCTCTTGATTGCGGAACGTATGCCGGACTTTGTTGTAATTATACAAGCAATAAGAGTTTATCTTCCTCGAAACTCTTCGTTTTACCAAACCGGTCTGCGAGATTCCACGGCTCGCTCGCTCCGCGAGCGATGCATGTGGCATTTTGCTTAAAGCGAACTGCCCTCGTAATGTAGACCCATGCCACCTGATTTTTCCCAAGGGAAATAAGCGGCCCTTCGTAAGTGTATTACGATCGACAAATGGGAGCAACTTATTTAGCGTTCTTAAGATGCTCGCAAATCCTGCGCGGGCAAAGCAAAAGGCTAGACGGCCGACGCGACGCCACCAGTTACTCACTGCGCAAACCTGCCTTATAATCAATTTCGAGATTTATATTAGATCCACTCGGGGCGAAATTATATCTCTCTACCTTCTAATCCATAAATAACCCCTCAAGACATCGCCGTAGCTTTACGTGACACAGACACGGCCTTGTTTTTCGTGCCAAATATATCGTTCCACGGACAGAATCGGATCGGTTTTCTCGTATAATCCACGCTCGAGAGCGATCGGCAGGCACAGCCCGTTCACATTCCACCGAAACGATCCGGTCGATCGGAGATATCCGGTGCCTTGTTGGGATCATTAGCGTGAGATCGTGTGACGTAACGAGCCAATCAGTGTCCCGACCGCCGGAGTAATGATCGTGTAGCGAGAGGTATTAGCATCACGGACGGACGGTCGATACCGTTAAACAAAACCTTGCCTCGTGACCTTTGCTCGGAAGAATCGCGGGGGACTCGGCCGATGACGAGGACGATCTTGTCGAGTCGCACAACCGTCTTCCATCCGGATCGTACGTATTTTTTTGCGCCCGCGAGCGGGTACGTTCTTCTGTCTAGACTAAGGCAGGCACGGACCGGAGAACAACGGATCGCTATGGAGCCAGCCCGGTGACCTTTGACTCGGCGAGCGCAAGAAACGTAGGTATGGCGGCGAATTGAACGCAATCATCGTAATCCCGCCCGTCGTTCCTCAAAGCGTTTTATTCTACGCTGAAGGAATAGACGTTGCTGCTTGAGACACAGCTCTATTATGATGACGGAGTGACTAGACTGATTTTCTCATTTTCAAGGATGTGTCCTCATTTTAGGAACGTCTTCTTACCAGCTTCTTTCTCTCTCTCTCTTCACAGAGTGTTTTTTTATATTTACGATTTGTGATTACAAGTTTTTAACGCGCTTAATTTTATTTCATATACTTTTATTAGAGCTTTAAGCACTCGAAGGCACATTCTCTGTCTATTGCTTTTATGGCCAAGGATCTGGTGCTTCTTAAATATTTCATTTTACATGCAGGTTTGAGAACCGCTTTTCAGGCTCATCTCAAAGACAATTATACAGTTGATTAATAAATATCGTTACGTTCGCGTGATATACCTCATATATGTCATATATACTAGTCGATTAGGCTAGGTGTAAAAAATTCGAAAACGGAACGAGTGGAGGGGGGGGGGGGCACGTAGAATCAAGTTTAATTGATTGTCAGATAGTACGATAATAGCAGATAGTGCAATCGCGCGTAATATAAAACCGCCGAGTGGTGATTTAAACTTATTAATATACATAATTCCATTACTATTTCCTTGCTTACGTGAATTACGTACCGCAATCACGCGGTGTTCGGTAGGCGGTAATGGGCTAATAACGTCGATCCTCGGCAATCCCGCGGTAGCGAATTGGCTGTACAGTGAAAATGGTTGCGACACTTTTTTTTCAATGAATTTGGGAACATTTAGATTCAGGGTTACGTTCCAAAATCTTCTTCTCCGAGGAATATTTTACTCGATGGTCATTCCGCAACTGTTTCGAGCGTTTCCGAGTTGTTTCTGGAATAAAATTTTCTTGAGAGAAAATGTTTCTTGCGTTTAGAAAACGTGTTAAAACGAAGTCGGAGACTCCAAAATGAAAAAGAAATGGCATTAAAAACGTTGCGGGGGTATTTTGCGATATTTAGCGTCTGAAGATAACATGAAAATGTCACACCTCTAGTTATAGCATACCATTCGGCGACATTGAAGAAACGCTCCCGTACACGACAATAAACTACGAGCATCGCGAGACAGTCTGACCGTACCCCTCGGAAATAATGAGCGGGGAGACATCGCGGGGACCGTTGCCGGCTGGCGATAGTTCGTGACCCGTCCCGCCGTAATTACGAATCCGGGAGGAGTGCTTTATTATCATCGGGCATTCCGGCGTGCTTGAAATCGCCGTTTCACCGTACGGTGGCTGTCACAACACAGAGAGCACGACATTAGTAACGCGCGGCCTCGGCTCCACCTTGAGATAAGGGGATCTCCTATTCTCCCCTGCTCTCTCGTCTTCAGCTACGCTGCACAAACGGCGCCACGCACACGCATAATTCCGCGTTAAAGCCAAGTCACGAAGGTGTACGCGTCGATCACAATCGATAAACGGGCGAAACGATTGGGAGTATCCCGTACGTACGGAAAAGGGGCATCTCTCCTCCGTAGAGCCCGGGATCGTTGTCCTGCGCATACACGCGTAAACGCATATCTGCCGCAGGTAGATAGCTGCCCTTCCGCGATACCGTCCAGCAGCAGGCTCAAAGACGCCGACGCCGCTCCTCGGACCGTAGATGAATTTAGCCGAACAGGTACGCCGGCATATAATACGCGCATTATGCTTTGAGGGCACCGAGCGGCAACGTATTTGAGCACCCTCGCGATGCGGCGCATTTGCTTTTTCACGACGCTCGCGCTCCTCCGACCGCCTCGCGCAAAAGATCGGCAAGAAGAGCGGCCCGCGCGCGGCGTTTGCTCCGGGGCTCGTTGTCTCGAAGGACCTTTGACTTCGGGACAAGAACAACGATCAATATTGACGGGGATTTTCACTATCGTTTCGCCGAAACCAGTCGGCCGACGAGCGTTTCGGAGCTCGCTACAAGAGGAGCCGACTTCCGTCGAGAGGCTCGCGCTGGAAGAAACCGGTGACGTTTATGAGTATAAGGATGATTCAGTTGGATGCAGCATAAAAACACGTATGGGTGCTTGTAAGGATGTTAATCCTTTGTACTTCAGGGAGCAACGTAAGTCGACGCAAGTATTCCGCTCATCTAAATGTTAATCCCATGTACTGCGTCCCTACTTGCAACTACTGCAACATCATCTAGTAGTAATCAATATGTAGCTTTTCTGCCATGATAGAAGAGCATCAGCTTGTGGATATTTTAATGAACAATCTTGAGAAATATCTTGGGAGACTTTTTTCCACTGTGTAGCGTTTTTATGTGTAATTTGCGGAAATTTAATTTACGATTATATGCGTCCGTTCAAATATTTAGAAACGCAAACGTAACTTAAGATATCCGTACTTTACGTTATTATGACGCAATATATAAACGAGATATTTTTTTGAAAATCAGCTTCAACAAACATAAGTTACATATCATATTTTCACAGCTGGGTAAATAATGATATTTTGTACGTAAATTTTATAGTTAGGTATTTTTCGTCACAACAAAACATATACATCGTCTACGCGTAGAATTACTAATTACCTGTGCGATAAATTATTCATTTGCTATCTTAAAGAAGACACGAGCACCATTGAACCTCGAAGAATAGAACGCAAATCTCTTTGCAAGAAAAGGCAGATAGGAATGATAGAATTAGAAATTCAATAGAGGAAAAGTAAGTGTTTTGTATCAATGAAGAAAGAGCGAAAAAGGAAATCCAGTGAAAGGAAAAAGGCGTAGGAAAGGAAGAAACGAAACAGCAGCGAGACGGAGGGAAAGGATCAGCATGGCAGACGGGAAAAATAAGAAGAGAACGAGGGACTCGCGAAACGAGCCGCGCAAAACCTGAAGAACTGGCGAAACGAAGAGTAAGAAGGAAGAGAATCAGCCCGAGTTCAGGTCATTGAGGTACGAAAAGGTGTAGGATGAAATGTCGGCAGGAAATGCATGTTTTTACTTTACACGTACGTTCAGGTAAAAACCTGAATGTTCCATGAAATTGAACATGGTTTTACACGATACGTATTGCCATTTCTAATTTGTCTGCAAAATATATTTATCAAATATATACGCGTGTTCGATGGATCGCGAACAAATCTGAAAACTTAATTTAATTTATTTACATGAAGTTGGTTATTGTCCTCGATTTCTGAAATTATAGCAGTTTCTCTGTTGTATAACTTACAACGAATATTTTGGAGTAACATTATTACATTTTACTCGTAAGAAGATTAAACATTAACAATAAGATTAAAGATTATTCCGTTTACATCTATTTATTTCATCGGCTGAAATATCCATCTGTTTTGAAACCGAATATCGCTGGAAGATGAAACTAACATAAGACTGAGAAATAACAATAATTTGGCGCATGTTTCATTATGGCTGCGCAATCGTCTCGAAACAATGGTCTTCATTGGCGAATCACGCTGAATCTGCGATTCACATTTACGTCATAGCCGACAACGTCATCGAATAAAATGGCACGAGGCCGATAGAACGAACGTGACAAAAAGAGGACTCGAACCTCTGGGGCGAGCAGAATGCATACAAATGCATTGCTTAGTATACTGGATTCAGGCTTCAGCGAACACGAGCGTGACGCCGTGAATCATGAAGATTAAGCTGTAATTAAATACGCTAGACGGATATAGAGGAGGAAGAAGGGTAAAAATAACATTTAATAACAATTAGGATAAAAGTATCGCGTTCGCATAAAATATGACTTAGATTTTGCATATAGATGTGAATTCACTTAATGATATTAGCAAATCGTTACCTTCTTCGTGTTGCTTGTTAAACATTGAGATAACAGATCTAACACAGATTTGAAACATATCTAATAATACATTTAATAATTTTATTATTAAAAAACATGATAATCTAAATTATTTACAAAATATCAAGATACTTTCGTAAGGTTTGTGTTAATTGGCAATAATGTTTAAAGGTTTAGTTGAAAATGCTGCACGATGCTGCTTGTAATGTTTGTTTCCCGTTTGAGCGAGAAGATACAAAGTTTTTATTTCATTCGGGAATGCGACCGGTTACCACCAAAAGTGCGATCCCTAAAGAGGTCGTTGATTGGCCGAGGAGAAGACGATTGCTTCGTGATAATGCGTTTGCTTTCGAGTTCGGGTGCGGCTCACGAGGCGGTAGGCAAAAACGAGCACCGGGAAAAAAGCCAGAGAGATAACAGCACAGGGGGATGAGCGGGTACCCGAACGGCCGGAGGGGGCGGCAAAACCGGAATTTCATACAGTGGCGTAATACGCCGGATAATACGCCGAGAATCGCGAAACTGCATCAAGACTGCTACTCGGCTTCCTCTACCGAGCTCCTCCTCGTTCTTAATGTTGGGTCCGAGATCTCGCTGCCGATTAAACTTTCGACAAAGTAGACTGTCCCCTTATCAGGAAGTCTAAGACTCGTTCTTCGCCGGTCAATTAAGTAACTTGCATTACGCGGCTAATTAATTTCGCCGCAATTAATTAAGTGCATCTCGGCGAATCGCAAGGCGCGACGCTCGCTCGAACTTAGGTCTTCAGACGTCCCTTTCGGGCCTCCGATTAAATATAAACCGCGCATGTTTCGCATTGATTTAAATTATAATGCCGATCGTTAATTCGATGCGCCGTATGCCATGCCGACTGTGATACACGCCGGGAAGGTATCGCGATAAAGTTGGTTGGTTTAACACGTCGGTATAAGCGGCCTATCGCGGCTCGTAACGAAGTGCGCATCGCGAGCTTACGTAGTAAGAATTAATTGACATTGAGAAAGTGCCAGTTACTGAGAAGTACAGAATTATCGATAAAGAAGAACCCTCGAAGCCACACGTACGTGTCGAGAAGGTGCCACGCGGTGGCGGCTTCTACTGGCGATGGCCAGAAGTATCGATGACCTTGCCAAGGTCATCGCGTCCTAACTACTACCGGCCCTTCCCCCGTCCGCCAGCCGTCTCTCTGTTTCGTCCCACATGGCCCTTATTACAATAAAGCATCGGCCCTGATTCCCTTGCGGGCGTGTGCCATTCATTCCCCGCTCGTTCGTCTTCTGATCCCCGTTGCCTGTCCGTTCTCCCTGCAGATCCTTCCTCTATAGTCGTGTACTTTTCTTCAGTTTTTGCCTCGTTACATGCATGGCCGTTCTTTATCGATCTGTCTGGATACTGAAATCGAAACCGCTGAACCGAGACTGTCGTGGACTATTATGCCGCTCTCGTCTAACACCGTGAACGCGATCGCTTCATTTCTTCCTCCGTTCCATTGAAATATTGTACCCGCTTTTTCTTCTTGGAGCACGCACTGCGGTTTGCTTTCATCCATGCCACGTGACAGCCGCGCTGCAGTTTTCCATCCCTGCGTACTTTGTAAACGCGCGTGGGAAGAAAGGGCGTGTTTGCTGAGGAAAGTAATCGAGAGCGTAGTTTAAGCCCGAACAGCACTTGTAAGTAATATCGTTTTGTACTTTCTATTTACAGAAGCAAGACCGGCGATTCGTACGGTGTTCAAGACAACCACGCTGGAAGCGGAGGAGGTGGTGGCATAGGAAAGTGGTTGCGGGTACATCTGGGTGGCGGTTCGAAGGGAAGTCACGACGTCAACTCCACGTTTTCCACGAAGGGAAATGCAAATACTGGCGATAATGGCCGGGACAATAAATCCTTGGCCAAGACGATTTACACGTCGCAAAATCTTTACTGCAGCCTGCCGAGGGAACACGGCCGTTACATGCACAACGGCCCCCGAAAGATCATCAATCACGGTAATTCCGCGAAATCTCATGGTTACGATCGGCCACGATCGAATAGCATGAACCATCATGAGAAGTCCATGTCGAGCGACCTTGGTACCTTGACGCGAGGTGGACCGATCTACGGCAGCGAGGGTAGAAGCCTGAAGAAACGTAATCGCGACCGTCGTCGGCATTCGCTTCACGAGACGCAGGATCAAGGCCGCAATCGTCGAAGAAGGTAAGAATTGTTTTGCGGAATGTGTTTGTTTATGCAGATTTAAGTTTAGAGCGGTCAGTCGGAGAACCGCCTCGGTAAGCGCAATCGAATGCGTCAATGAGCTGATGATTCTTTGGCACAAAATACCTATCAGTCATGAGTTTATTCTAAAATAATGGATATTCGGTGACTGTGCCGAAAGTGAGTTTCTTTTAATTTCGCGTTTATACGTTTGTCTCCGTTTATTTAAAAATCAACAAATCGTTCATCTTATTTACGCCAAGATGATTCTCTCAATTAATATTTTTATTAGTTGTTGGTTCGGTAGAGGAATGCAGTAAGCATTCTGGCAAAGAGAACGTTAGGTATACTTGTATACAGGCATACAGCTTTTTGCTACCATCTTAATGGGGATTTCAACGCGCCGAGAACTCACACTGCTTTTCGAAACGTGTGGTTGGGCGACGAACCATTTTTGTTCGCGCGCGCGCGCGCTTTAGCTGTCGAGAGGAGTTCGTAGAAAGCCGATGCAGGAAACATACCGTTTTCTTGTGTAGGAAATGCACGTTTAAAAAGGACATAACAGCGATCAAGCGCTGAACACACGAAAGACTAAACATTTTCGACGAGGTGATGAAACTGGTTCAAGCGCTATTTATTTTTCGCGAAGCTAATAATTTATTGAATACAGTTGAGATAGTAATGCATTATTATAGATAAAATACATTAGACGTTGTTTGTTCTAATTAATTGTTACGAACAGTATCGTACGTGTGACAATTCGCTTTCTCTTCTTATTTTGCTGACAGTATTCTCTGAAATCCTAAGGTACCGAACATTAGAGGCGTTGCTTCAATCTCGAGCTTGAATGCAAAACTAGACGCTCGCGTTCTGTCGGGCTCGAGCTTTTAGAGTTCGAGCTCGAGCCTGGTCCAAGATCGATATGGACTCGAGACTTCTATCGAAACAGTAGAATCGATTTCTTCGTGGAAAAAAATCTTTTGCATTTAATGTAGTATATCGTAATTTTTTATAACAATAATAATATGTAGTTTTTTTTATAAAGGGATGTGCGCAATTGGCAATATCTAATTTGTGCGTGCATGCGTGCGCATGTACTCCGTAACAAGATCTCACTTGATAAGGACCTAAATCAAAGGTCGAAACGTTGTGAAAGCGTATTTAATAAATGTAGCCAGCTGAGGTCGATTAAAATTTGAAATTTTGTCACAAAATTGTTTTGATAAAATTACACGATTATATTAAAAGAAATGCGCATATCGATGTATATGCATGCGTGCGTGTATATTACACGTACATGTAAGTTGTGTAAGCATGTACTATGTCTTTGATTATTTAGTTTGAAGAAAATCGATTGTACTGTTTCGACCGATGTAGACTCGATTTGTATCGAGCCTCTCAAGCTTGACGAGCTCGATGGGTTGAACTCAGGCTCGTTTCTTCCTCACTCTGTCAACTTCACACATCCCCACTCCATCTAATAGAACGTCGGAGCCTGAGTAACATAAAACTGTCGAGCTTGAGCATGAAGTGGAGACGTTTTGCACGCCTCTACCGAACATGCTTGAATTGCGAACATTGCATACATAATTTCACGCAAATATGTTCATTCTATACATGGGCAAGGGAGAAATTTAAATGGAAAAATTACAAACTTTCTTTTGTAACGATACCATCCTCAATATATTACATGGCATACGTAACGAAACTCGTCATGCATTAATGCAGGCACACTTATGCACATACTAATGTAATTCGAAAGGTTAATCGTATTTGAATAAGATGTACGGTACAGATGTATGCCGTACGTTCTATTCCATTTATGTCGGGAATCCTTTCTTAACTACATATGTTAAATTATTTCCCGCGAATTTGTTGCATAAAGCTGTGTTGAAAGTACGCAGGAGGCTCATTATCGTTGGTCCGCGATGAGGTAAGAGAGAGAGAGAGAGGAAGAGAGTCACGTATCTCTGTACGAACGACTTCCGTAATAATAGAAAATCAGATCGCGCTATCTCCATTAGCGTCGGTTATTTGCCGCGAAATGCGGTGTGCGTCGTATGCGTCTCTCTTTGGGATAAAGGAAAATTTGTCGAATCACAGAAGGCCGCGCCTTTGTTTCGCGATGCTGTTAACTCGCCTCTTGATTCGCGCTCGGTTGATTTATCGTGAAGTCACTCAGCGCGCGAATAACCGGCGCGCGCGCACGAGCAACGAGCAATGGAGCTTAATGCCGATTCATCCGGCGAAATTATAAAATGCTGCGATACGCGTACACGCGCTCGTCCCTTCCTCTCCTTCGATTACGTCCCTTTACCCTTGGAATCGCGCAAACGTCGATGTTGCAGTATAGCGACAGCGTGGGACGCGCGACTTCGGCGTTGTGCAATTTTCACCGCGAGTATTCCTGGCGCAGAGGAAGACCCTTCGTGCCTCTTTCTTCGTGTACTTGTGGTGCGCCTCGGTGCGTTTTTCTTCGATAACTTATTCGTGCTCGGACGTGATTTAACGTCGCAACACATAATCTACAGGTATAGCCGACTGTACATGACGACGCGATGCCCGGACAAGGCACATTCATAAATATGTCCTTATTGTGAGGTGCGGGAAGAACGCGCACGGGAAATCCATAAATGCAAAACCGGCGAACCGGGGCTGGAAAACGGGAAGAGCGTTGGTCTGTTCGCGTTGATTCACGTTTTCTTCAATGGGATCGTACTTTTTGATCGGGCGTACACGCGCCGACAACGCGTGTCTCCCTTCTCTCCATACCGTTTGTCCCTGTCGTCCATTCTCTCCGAATAATAAATTGTAAACCTGTCTGAAATGATTCAGTACATCGACACTAGACGCGTAAGAGCTACGAATTCTCGGCGGAAAATACTTGGCATACGTATCGGTTCTTATCCGCTGACAGCACGTTGGAAATGGAATGGTGGTATCCCATTATCTAGGATGATTTATCACTGCAACGCGTGACCCACGAACACTCGGTTGTGCTCTTACCGGGTGAGAGAGCCTCGACATACGCGGAGGATGCACTAAATTAAAAAGAAGTAATGCCCTTGGCACTTGAGCACTTGGCGCGGCAATTTATTTCCCATCTTTCGCAAATAATGAAGTAAACTCGTCATGTGAACAAATTATAACTTCCTCTGCGCCTTCCCTATTTTATCAATGTCTAGACGTGTGTATTTTTATCAGGACGGCGGGCACTCACATCTCGATAAAACACTCCGTCAGCGATCCAAGAAAAACGCCATTCGTTGGTATCAGCAATTGATCAGTGAAAACCTCTAATGGAATACATTTTATGGGCGTAATTTCTAGCCTCTCTTACTTTTATTCTTCTACTTTCCGGTGTTCGATCTTGTTGAGAATTTCTAGCGGAAAGGACCTTTTCCCTTGCACTTTACCACAAGTTTACGCGGCACTTCCTCAGTATGGTACACCTCTCGACTAGGATGATTTAGCACGGCAGTTCGCGACAGCAACTGCGAATGCTCGGTCATGGCACGGACGTTTGGACCTTACGTCGGTTGTAAGTGTTCACGTCTGGTATGCGGCCAGTGTGTACGGTTGGGATATATGACTGTTTTCGTGCTCGTCCCTCGTATAGCTTCCTTCATAACACGTACTCGGTGGAAGCTGCGAATCTTTTCGCGAAATAGCAACGCGAGTTCATCGGGTCTCAAAGAAAAAGAGCGAGAGCAAGGTGGAGGAATGGCAGAAGGAAGGGAGGCGGGGAGGGAGAGAGAGAGAGGAGGAGGAAGGGCGGGAGTAATCGGGGTTGTTGGGGCCTGAATTTACGGCGTGGACCGCGATAACCTCGATAGGCCGACACGAGCATACAACTGCCCTGAAGTCGGTGAAGCGTCTATCGTGACTCCCCCTTTTCGCGCCATGAATTTTACACGTTCTGAGATATCGCGATTGTTCCGAGCAACGTAATGAAGACTTGAACAAAGCGAAGCAGCAATTTCAGAAGGTTACTATTAACTTTACAAGAGAGATAATTTCTATCTCAAGAAGATACATCATACTTCGATAAATTTAAACGTGTTTATAGTTATATAATTGAGAAGAAATTAACAAAAGTGAAGGATGATACCGGCTTGGATTGTTGCTTCACTTTCGTCATCAGCGACTCGTATTTATTCCATTTCTTTATTTTATCGCTAATTAATCTGCAATCTTTTCTATGATTCCACATCGACGTATCTACATTTCGAAAAATATAAATGGACATCCAACGTGATTACCCCCTTTCTTCGTGGGCCTCTAAATAACACCGAGCTCTCGCATATTCAACAAGTAATTGAAACTGCAGTGACCTAAACTTGAAGTGCTCGATATATTACACGCATGCACAGAACGTGGGGATTAAGGCACGAGTATGAAATATACCGAGTCGGCTTCTGGTATGGCGGAAATCGCGCGAGATAACGAAATTCAAGAGTGCTAATGTATTCGTCAAGCGGATTACCGAGGCGACCGTGTTGGGCGACTTACCTCCGCGCCTCTTCCCCCTCCGTCGTTGGGCAATCGTTCGGGGTCCACTTGTTCTGTACTCCCTTGGCGTCACCACGAACCTGCGGCCCTTCTCGGCTTTCCCCCGCACCCTGCCCCACCGCGTCCTTAAACCCTCTTCTTCGCTCGCTTTCCTGAGGGGCCCTGTAAGCTAAATATAGCTAAGTTCGCGATATAAATAGAATAACCCTGCAGGCCAAGATGGCCGGGGTCAGGCATCGGCCTCTTCTTTTTCTTCTTCTCCTCCTCCTTTCGCTTCCTTCGCCTCTTCCTTGGCTCCCGATCTTTCTCCTTTTTCTTCCCGCTCTGCCCCGGCTCTCTGGTCACCGCGATTTACCTGTCTCTTGCTTCACCGTACGATCACTCGACAGATTTTAACGCTTGTTTTCTTAGTTGATTCTCGTAATCGACGTTATGCGAGAAAAGTCCATTTCCTCGATAAGAGTTTCCCGACTGATACTTTGACGTTTGTATCCTCGCACAATTATTTACCACTGAAACGCGTTTCAGTTAGCATCCGCGTTTAATGCTTCAGCGGCGTTAAACATTCTCGTGTAAAGCCCTTCCTAGGCCATTTCCCGAGCCCCTTCCGCTACGTACCTATAGGTAATTAAACGCGAAATAGCCGCAACACGCGGCAGGTCGCATTCTCGAGCGTAGCAGACGTCTGCGTTTATCACGATATCGCGTGCTACCGGTGTCGATCTGATTCCCGTCGGATCTTGACACCCTCGGTTAGAAAGTTACAAGGGTATGGCCGATTGAAAGACTGCTCACCGAAGCGTCTCTAATCAGTCCAGTTCACAGTTGTGCTTTTTGCGCGAGATTAAATGCCGTCTCTAACGACCCAGTACTTTATACGGGGATGCGGTCGATGGTGCCCGCGGAATATCCTGCGTTTATCATTCTGTACGAGAAGCGGAGGTCGTAAGATCGAAAGAGTAGAAGAAGAAGAAGAAGTAAAAGGTGGAGAAAGAGCGGGAAAGAGAGAAAGAAAGAGGATGGGGGAGAGAAGGAGAAGAGGAAAATGAGGAAGACGGCCCGAGGCTCGACCGACTCTGGCCAGGGCCGTATCGGCGGGATTAATGGCAGTGACATCCCGCTCGTGGCCAGATGAGATTCTCCATCTCACCCGCGAGCGAGAGCGAGAGGAAGGCGATACCAGCCGGCAACGATGGAAGCGAGAAGGAAAGAAAGAAGTATGTGGCGAGCGGAGGGGCCGGGGGAAAGGTCCAGAAAAAGAAGTCAACGACGAGGCGGAGGAGGAGGGCGGCCGATGTGAGTCGAGTGCGTTGACCTTAGGATTCGATGCGCGTCCTTGAGGATACCAAGATGGCGGGTTTATGCAACCGGTCACAATGGTATCTGCAGGCTGCCGCGCTCCTCGTCGCGTTCTATTTGACGCACGACGATTCAGCGCGCTTGCATTCTCGAGGGATTCTCTCCCTCTCGCGAGCGCGCGCTCGCGCACGTAGAACACAACTGTGCCTCTAATATGTATTCGCTGCACACGTACGCAGCACGCGACAGTGGTCGCAGACGTAGCAGCCTCGTATACGTCGCACGTACGACCATCACGGACGCGAGCCCGAGACGCGCCGTTAAAGCCAGTCAGTCCAGTTTCCATCGCTGCAGCCTGCACGGACGAGTCGGGAATATACGCGGCGATTCGAAAGGAAATCAAATCCGAGGAAAGGCCAACGAACGGCCTGGACACGCCCGGCATATACATAACATTGGTGCCTATGTACATACGTAAAAGTCAAATGGAAAAACATAACGCGGCCCTTGCGATGAATTCTTCGAATGTTGGCGCGAACGACGCCGTACCCTCGGCTCTTCCGCGTGGTACGTCTGTCTTGGGCTTGTCACTCGTCATGCCGCATAAACCGCTTTCTTACGCTATCCCGATTCCTTACTTGGCGCGACCGTGATGAACGAATGTCTTCCCCCTGCGCACTCTGGAAACGCTGATACGCTGTACGTTGCAGTGTATCTCCACGGAATAAATCACATCCGTTCCTTCATTTCCTCTCGATCGAGAAACGTAAGTTCGATGCAAAACGCGTGTCGTATTGTGGCCGCGGAATCACTCGCTGCACTGTCAAATTCTTTTCTTCTTTTCTTGGAGAAGAAAGGAGAAAGGCGTCGCGCACTTAGAAAATTCATCAATCAGCTCTCGCGAGATCATTATTTCGGTGTTCGCACGAAAGCGGGGCCTATGTCCTTTGTTCCCTGCGCGCATGGAACTCGCGCGATGAAAAAAAAATACATACATATATGCGATACTGACGACCAAGGTGTGAGAGGCGAACAGCTTTATGTCACCGCGCGTGTATGAGTGATACGTTTACGTCTGTAGTCGTAGCTGCGGTGCATGTGCGCGAACACGCGTCCGTGTCGCAAGTCAAAGCTCCTCACACGTGTGTCCGCGTATGTAAATGCACACACGAGGCAAGTAGGGATCCTTGATCCTACAGGAATGCAGCGCTAGCGGCTGCCCACGCTGCCTCAAGTACTTCTTCGTCTCTTTTTCACCGACCCTCACATTGTCCCTACTTCTTTTCTTTGTTTCTCCACGGCGTCTAATCCCGGTAGGACCAGGCGTAAAGTGCGAGAGGTACCGTCGGCAGCACGAATGTCCTCATCATTGACGAGGACTGTAGCGTCATCTTCGTTGGCATATATCGCACCTCTCGCTACGTGATGCCTAAAAATAAACGCGACACATTATTGAATAAGAGATACTGGCTTTCTTGCGTTCCAAAGTTGAGGGTAGACGAATAAAATATCTTAATGCTAACGAGATGGGTACGTTCAAAATAGTATAATATTAAATAAAAAATGAACGTAGGCGTCTTTAAGCTGTCGCCGTGCAAAATGGTGTAATCGATCTTAACATATATTGAAGTAAAAAAAAATATCAAACAAGAATGATTTAACTCTATAGTTAAGAAAAAATAGATTTCGTATATGTATTTTACTTTCCGAGCAAGTATGTTTGTTTAAAAGTGTGTTGAGCTAAACTCAGCTTAATTTTCGAGAACGTGAAAATAGATTTGCCCGAGAGCAATTGGCGTCGAATGTTTCTATTTGACAGCAGTTAGGAGGTAAAAGTGCAGTTTTCGGCAAACGATAAGAGGAAGATACGACGGTGAGGTGTTACACGGTGTCGTTCTCTAATCCCGACGAATTATATGCATATACGTATCGTTGTTAATTCCCCTCGCTTTAACGTCCAGCAAACGAAAGATACTCGAGTTTCAGCTCACTATATTACTGCCGTCATGCGGCTCTCGCGTGATCGAACGAGGCACGTCCCCCATAAATAAACTTTTCATACATCAGCGGGAAGAGTGGCCAGCGCAGAATAAAGCACACGAAGATGAAATCATACCTTGCGCGCCGCAGGATGCACCGTGCATCCACACCGACGGTGTCCGGTAGCTCGCAGCAGTTTAATCGACGTCCTGCGAGGAACTTTTCCTCCCAGCGGCCGCGTGAGCGCGGTTAAACCAACGCGGCAGTGGCAGCGTATACGAGAGAAAAGATCATCTTCGATCTTCAAGGTCGACCGCATGCGGCTCGAGGCCTTCTCGCGAAGACGTCGATCCAACCGCGGTGAATTCGTTCGACTGTTTTCATCGTCTGGCAGCTGTTATCCCCAGCCCCCGTTTCCCCGTAATATTCGCTGCTCCGCTCCGTGTCCCGGGGCGCGACTACTTACGTTACATTACATTTATCGATTTAAACCAAGTCTCGATATGACGGAGCAAACGACGAGGAACGACGAGGACGGGGTCGTCGACGAGGTACCCGTCTGCAAGTAACTCGCGGACGTTCCCAGTAATTCGATAAAGCGCGGCGACATTTTGCAGGACAATCGGGAAAGGTTATACCTAAATACTGTGGTCGACGAGGCTCGTGAAAATTCGGCCCGGGGGAATGAAGAACATGAGGAAGAGGAGAAAAGGACGGAGGCAGAAGGGGAGGAAGCCGTTTACAAAATGGATGAGTTTTTTATTTGGGACGAGGAACCGGGGGAACGCGAGTACGAGTACGTGGAAGGATACGAGGAGTCCGCTCCTCGAAGCCTCGAAGATGAGGAAGCAGAAGAAGAAAGAGCTACGCCGTCCGACGATATTGCTACAGTCTCGACGGCAGAGAAGCCCGAAGAGGAAGTGCAGCAAGATGTGGTGGGGCCCGATCACGTGCTCGCTGAGATACCAGTCGAGGTTCGCATAAACTTGTCATTCTGCGTCATTCTGCCCGTGGAATTACTGTGCCTCACGACCTTCGTAATATTCTAAGGACTTAAGTCTCCCTTCTCATCACGCGCCCCCGCACAAACATGTTTCCGCATTGTATACGTGTTCTGTCGCTATTGTGATCGATTGAAATGGTAATAATAAAAGGCTTCCCCAAGCATCCCGGCGTGTTTTCATGAAATTACGATCGTCACGATCGCGATGCGCGTTGCGATATTAAAAAGATGGGATCGTAATAGATTAAACACTATTTGTACTGACAATGAGATTTAGTGTGATTGCCGGTGCAGATTTTTGCCAGTCACGAGGCAATGCTCAGAAAATTGAAAGAACTTTTAGCCGAGCAAACAGAATTACGAAGGAGAAACAGACTTCTCGAGGTGTGGATTGTCAAGCACATGAGAAAGGTTAAACATCAGTAAATTTTGTATAAATTACATCCAATTCGCTTCCTATTTTGCACTACTCGTGTACACTGTCAACTGCAAATTTCGTCTGCTGTCTCGATCGTGCTAATTAAACGCGATTAAAACGATATACGAGTGCAGCGTAGAAGTACCCTCTGTCTTGAGCAGAAACGCTACGATGCATTAATGCATGCAGATGCAAGAGAAAGTGACACCCCTGGACGCGACCAAGGAGCCCGAGCAAATGGAGCAGATCTATCGACAAACGTTGCATACGTACAAGCGGCATCTCGACGACATAACGGAGCGGAAGACGCGGATAATGGCCGACGTGCAGAGCTACGAAGACAGGGATCAAAAGGCGCGGGACGAAAACGCGCGAGTGTTCGATGAACTCCTGGCTCGCGAGAGGGAAGTGGCGACGGGTCTCATTTACGCGAAGACCGGGCGAATGCTTACGGAGAAGGCTGTCAACGAGATAACCCGTCGGCAGGTGTAACTTAATGACCGTGAATCATCACTTGTCTATTACAGCAATTATGCGACGTACCAATTAAATCCGCCCGACGTGCGTACACGTTAGTCGCGGGGCTCACGTGAGGACTTCTTCATTGCCAGGTGTCACGGCGCGAGATTCTCGCTCGCAATCGTTACGAGTACATCCTCCTGCAGCACCGTCTCGAGAAAATAAAAGCGCAACTGCGAAATCTGGAAACGCTCGGGGAAGGGATGACTACTATGGACTACGAGACTTTACACGTGGCTCATGTAAATTATCAAGATAAATTGGACGAGCGCGACAGAGAACTCGAAAAACTGCGCTACAAGTACGTTGAAAGGAGCAGCGTCGCCACCGCGGCGGCGTATTAATGTAATTAGTTACCTAAGAGTTGTGTCTTTTCTCGAATGTCCTTATGATCATCGGGAAATTATCGATAAGGATCGCGTCTGGCGCTTTAACTTCTGCACTAGCGATATTTCACATGGATCGCATTACTGATTTACATAGAGATATCTACAGTGTCGCAGCTTTAATATGAAAGATCTTTGACTTGAGGCGACGAATGAATTACTACCGATATCCGTCTAACCATCTCTCCGAACGAGAGCTTTATTAACCGCTTGTTGGCAAATCGAAATTAGAATCGCTGAAATGGTTAACGGAGTCGCCCACTGTAAGGAGAAGGAGACATGCCTCGCGGAGGACATCGAGTTTGAAGAACGCGAATTGAACGAGTATCGCGAGCAGACAGCCAGGGTTCGAGAGGACGTCAATAAGCTCCATTTAATTCTGAGAGATTTACGATGGGCTCACGACGAGAAGAGGCTCGAAGGCGGGCTGCTGATGGCTCCGTAAGATCTGTTAATTTCGTGTGTAGCGATTTCGGTCAATGTCATTCACGGTTCATCGACCCAGACCGGTGCTGCGTGAGACGGAGAGGATGATAAAGTTGCTGGACGCCGTGAGGAACGACATTGAGATAATCAAGCGCGAGATTCACCGGTACGGCCCTGCGAACGGGAGGACGAAGAGGAGCAGCAAGGCACTGGCAATGTCGACAATGACTCAGGACAAACCAGATCGTTTCTAATAAACGAAATCCTCTAACGTTTCTTCCACGAGGATTTATTTACCGACTGGTAATCCTTCGTAAAAGTGCCCACGAATCTTGACGAACGTAAATAAACATCGTGCCTTTTTATCTTTAGGCTGTTTGTTCGTGTTCCTTTGAAACGAGATTTACAACCGGCCAAGATCGGCGCGGCTGGTACGGTAATTAGCAAATCTCGCGGCTTAATCGCTGAATGATTGATTTTGTGCGCGGACATTATATGAGAAACAAACTACGCTGGCGTAAATCACAAACACGCCCACGTACGCCATGCCGAAGCACTCGGGCTTTGCACGTGAGTGCGATAAGTCGTTCGCATTATCGCCTTCTGTGCGACAGCTTAATATCATAGCGAATATGGGCGATAGCATGAGTTATCCGCGATCAAACAATCGCAAATTTCTTACGTTGTAGCGTGCAAATTGCTGTTCGCGCCGCAATCACAATTACGTTATCGCGATTTAAGACGGACTCGTCATTCCGCAATGATGATTTTGCATTATTCATGAAGCCTTGTAATTGTAACGTTACGGTATATTCAACGGTATACTAATTAAAAGGATAGGTTTGCAGAAATTAAGGGCTGGCCGAGGAATGTAATTAAAAAACATTTTCCAACGTGCAACACGCGCGTGTAACTGTCGGGCTCAGTTGAATTATTTATATTAAACGGCGAGGTGTACGAACCTTTCGAAATCAAATTAATTCGTCCGATCGTGTCAATCCGCCTACGGGTGTTTTTACGCCGATTTGTTGATTATACGATCGTTACGTATATTAGTGGGCGATTTATTCGTACATCTCAAGCATGCGGGCATGTTCTCTCGCTACAGACCCAAGTGTGTTAGTTAGAAATGTATTAAATATAAGTAAGCGCGCGCGCAAAAAAAAAATATAAATCTTCGTACAGCTTTTCACCGAGTCGGCCCCGTGTCACACACATGACGTTAGTGCGTTCTTAATTCGATTACTGCATTAGAGCGAACGTATACGTGTAAAATCCAACGTACTCTCAACTTTGCATATAGAATGAATCCAGGCAAGGTGGAATAAATTGACCACGCGTGCGAGCATTAATTATCTCGACGCACTCCTCGCTCTTTTATTTCGCTAATTGTGTGAAAGAGTCTTACTAAAGTCTCTGTGATTTTTTATTTCAAATAATAGATAAGACAGGGACACATTCATTCATGCAGAGTAGCAATATTTTAGAAATGATTATAGGCACAACAAAAAGGTTGGCATTTGCATAATTATACTTTTCAATAAATATTTTCCGTCGCGCTACAAAGTTTGCATATAAATAGATTGCATCTTCATGTAAAGAGTTCGGTAATTGCACATCTCTTCTCTATCACGCGAATGTCGTCTATGCGTTTAACTGTGCGTTTGAGATAATATCCAGAAGAATTTTTCATTCATCTGATAAAAATGAATGAATCGCGAGCTACGTTGAATCCGTCGTAAAATTGACTATTGACAAAAGATCTCTGTACATCTCTCATTGTCTTGAAATCAAACGTATAATTTTTCTACGTTCTACATTCATTTCCGTCTCTCTATTATTACTCGTTTCCGGCTGTTTCTAAGTAGTCATTTTTCAAACCCTATACTAAATTGCGCTTCTAAGAATGTACAAAGCGCAAAGTGGTAACGGAACTTGTGCTTCTAACAAACAAATAACGACTTTTGTTGTGCTACTGAATGGATTAACAGTCCAAGCCCCCTAGGCATCTTTCTTTTTAAACATTGCCAACGAATTATGTCTTGCTCTTTACAGACCTAACGTGTCGAGAGATTTCTAATGGTTATCACATTAAGACAGTCTATCCATTTCCCCCGAGTTTGATGACTCGCGCACCGGTTCCAAGTCTCTAATCGCACAAACGAGCCGAGGTTTCGTAATTCTTATTACAGGCTCGGATGAGTTAGTAGAATGGCGTTAAATTAGCAAATGCGTTTCATTGTCAGCGTGTGGGCAGTCCCATTCATTTATCCACCCACCGAAGTACAGTGTAATTTAAAAGATTCTAAAGGTTATCTGTACGTGCATATACATATATACTCGCATACGAGCTTGCACGATCCCAGAATCGCGAATAATCAATCGAAAAAGGATGTTCATTAATTTCACGTAGGCGTAGAATTGACTTGAGCGACAAGATAAAATCGAGCGAGGGTGTATATCCCGCTGTTTGCATTCGAAGGGCGAGGCAATGATCGGGCGAGGCTCCCTCGCATGATTTGGGGCCAATTAGGGCCGGCGTTGAAGCCATTAATTCCTTTTGGTAATTTGTCCGTACCCGGAATTGATTTAAGGCCGACACGTGGATCGAAGGTAAGACGAATGGCTCTGTGTAGACCACAAGAAGAGGTGACGTGTCAATTAAGCTACCCTACAATTCACCGGAAAATTATGTACAGAGGCCATGATACACGCATGATACGATAAATCACGGCCGGTTTCTCAAATGGTTTTCGATTTGATGATTATTTATGCGTGTCGATAACGTGTCGCGATGTTGCTCGGCTATTGAATATGCGATCGCTCGATAGCCATTTAATCGCGTTGCTTAAACTTGCTGTCAAAGATTTCGCAAAATGTCCAAGTTGTTTCCGCGACATTATATTGTATATATTTTATTCACGTACGCATGTCCTATTTGCAAGGCTAATAGGTGGACGGCGATTTTTGTGGGAATGAAATTTTCGATATTATTGAAAAAAAACATTTCGTCCGAAATTCGCTGCTTCATTCTTAGCTACGTTCTTTGCTACTCAGCGGTCAGGTAGAAAATTCACATTGTGATCGCACGAGTTTCTACCTGCGCGCCTGGAAACACGCACCTCCGGAAAACTGTTCTTTATCTCTCGGAAAGAATTCCAGCGTCTCCTTTTCATATATTTTTTCTCACCCTACCTTTATGTGGTCCTTCTTTTCTTTCCCTTTTCCAGTTCAAACTTCCCTTTACTCAAACATTTTCTTTTTCCCCCTATTCCTCTCTCTCTTTTCTGTTTATTTTTTTATCAATTGTTATATATAACAGTTTGCACTGATTAAGTCTGCACTTTCTTTGTGTGTGGACTTGGAAAAACCTCTCTTAAACTGTCAGTAAATGCTGTTATTCTTATTATTTCCGCGTTAGCGTCTGCGCATAGAATTCAATAATTTTCCTGCAAAGCAAATTCAATCAATTTTTATCAAGTTTCATTTCCGTTTCTTTTAAATTTAATTCGCATCCACAATATCTTGCAAATGTTATTACAAGATAGAATTTTTCCACTGTTTCATCAAAATGTACATTTTATCAAAACGCCAAGTGTCAGAGTTCAACACCTCCGGTAATAAACAACGACACCTCGATCGGTATCGCGTAAATCGAGTGGCTGGTCCAAAGCGAAACCATGCAAAACAAAGAGAAATCTCCCGGCGAATTATGCAGATCGGATGCATTTGCATTTGCTTAGCATACACCCCGGTTGTTACACGACCCTACTACAGTATGGACTTTCTCATGTAGTTACCATAAAAAAAATTGGAGGTATCTAAACCCAATGGATCCAACGATTGGTCTCTCACACGCCTCGCCCTTTCCCAAAGTTCGGTCTCACGGCGGTTTACTCTCTCCGAATTGGATCAAGTGAATTTTTCCGCATTAATGCCGATTTCTCGATAATACGATGCATTCGCGTGATGTCATTCGCGAGCATGCTGGCGGATGATTGACGTTTAACGATCGATGCCTTCAATTCAGACCGTGCGCGGTCGCGAAATGATGAAAAGACTGAAACTACGACGAGAACTCAATGATCTCACTTCGTAGTTAATTTAACGTTTCGTCTAAGTTGTTACTAAAGGCTAAACCACGCTAAATTGTGAATCTAAATAGCTGCTTTTGTGCAGAGCCCGCAAGAATCGGCAGATGGTTTCTGCTGGCCGATGCCAAATGCCCTGTCCACCATTTCTATCGCTCGCGAATTTTGCAAAAGGTCGAGCGTAACGCGGCAATTACGCGAACGCGGAACCCTTCCGTAAAAGGGAAAACGCACGTTAAGGAATCGTGTTCATTCTCAAGGTCGACCGGTATCCTACCGGCTCCTGCCGCGGCCTGCATAACGCGTTTCTATTACGCGGTCAATTGCAGCGATTGTTGCGTGTCTCTCGCAATCAGTGGCTCTCGGTCTACACGTGCTCCGTATCGCTCGCATTGGTCCTCCGTCCCCTTTCCTGTTTTATCTGCACTTTTCAAGTGCTTTCAATCCGTTTATTCCAACGATGTTGAAAAAAAAACAACAAAATTGAGACAAGTTGTGCGTTAGATATTTTAATCGCGACAAATCGATCTCTCGTCCTCGGGATCTTCCGCTCTCAGGTGTTGCCCACCGTCGTTAGCGGAAGTCTATCGGATCGTCGTTGCTTTAATCACGACAAAACTCGATTTCGCCGTCTCGACCGACAAGCGGAACTAATTTCACGAAAAATTCCGTTGGTACCGCTCGCACAAAGAAGGTTGGACGATCTGCCCTTCCTTAAACCAGTTATCGCGACACAACGGTTTCTTTCGGGGCTGATTGCGCGCACGAAAATGGCGTAATCATCGTGATTAACGAGGAAACCATGTCGTCGTCATCATCGTTCTCTTTCGTCGCTGCGCCTCTAATTGGGACACATCGGCGTTCGCGAGACTGCGATCACCGTATCGGGGAGCGAGGCAACACACATTTGGGTCGAGGCACAAAACGTCCGCGTGAATGCTCGCGAGTTTATACGCAAATAAATATATGGATGCGTCATTTTGTATATATACGCGTGACACTCGGCGTGCATAAAAGCAGTTATTACGCTCCTACTGCGAAACAATGGCGTTTCAGCGACGCGTTTCTGCACGAACGTGCTCGCCGTCGCGGGCGGTGTTATCAAACATTCGGGAATGCTTTAATTGTGCCTTTAATTGAATCGACCTCACCTCTCCGGGTCAACAGCATCGAAGGACTCGACGTCCTTGGCCACAACCGGCAGATGGTCGGCAAGACGTTGGTCGGTGCAATCCGGCTCACGGTGCACACCAATGCTGGTATGTGCATTCGTGCCCGTACGATCTAACTTACGAGGCAACATCTCGTTTCTTTCCAACTGGCCGCGAACAAGAGCAAAAAGATACCGGGCGCCTTGAGTGCCTCGACGACCGAGAATTTCCTCGGGGATATTGTCGCGACTTCTCGCGCCGGAGACGCCTCGCCTGCCCGCCGCTCTTCTTTTTCCTTTTCTTCCCTTCTTTCTTCGGCGCGCGTTTTCATTTTCGATATTACATCCCAGAAAGGTCGGGATGCATTAACTGGTACTTTATGCGCCCCGCGAAAATTATTCCCGATCCACGATTGTAAATAATGCCATTGTGATCGCGCCCTCGTGGACCACGTTGCGCAAGCACGCACACTACGCGGAACGCTTATCCCGCAACGGCAACGCATTTCAGCGTTACGCATAAATGTGAAATTATGTAAGTACTGCATAAGCGTGTAATAAGTGTAAACCAATACGATATTTTAGTAGGACTTTACGAGGCGATACCTCGCGTGGGTGTCGCGCGCCGTAAGAACCCGGAGTAATTTTTATGAAGAGGAACGCGCGTGTGTTCGGCGCTGTGTGCCAGTAGATAAGCATCCATAAATTTCTGCCGAAACGATAATCTGTTATCGTTAAGCGTAATATAACTTTCCTCCCAAGTAGTATAGTATGATAAACTTGAGAAGTACAAGGGACCCGCGTAACCTGCGCGAATGAAAAAGAACCATTTTTCCCGACAATCGCAGTTAGGAAATCGCGACAAATGGCTAAAATTTACTTTCAACATTTTATGACTAACCCGGTGCTTTTTGTGACTTCAATGCTGCAAAGCTTCAATGTGAATCAACTTAATATTTATATGTCGATTCTAAGTTACGTTTACTCCGAGAAGTTTGCCTAACGTGATTTTATCCGAAGAAAATGGCATACGGTCGTGTGATGCTAATATCGCAAAATATTTGATACGCAATTTAAGTAGACATTATTTAGTAGCTAGAGATATCCTCTGGCTGTTAAATAATGTATCCTGACATCCAGTAAGCGTTGTGAATCATTCGCCCGATGTCGCTTTATCACTTTCCGTGGATTACGTTGTGACCGATGCTAATTTTTAATTCCAGAGAAAAAAATATCTTCTCTCTATGCGACAGATCAAACTTTATATACGGTTCTTTTTTCTTTCGTGCGAAACCTCCGTGTATGTGAAGCGCCAAATTATTCTCTTCTATACCACATTCGTAACTTTGTACACAAATCTTGATTTATACAAATTAATTCTCGTCCGCTCATCATTTTTTATGTTGCGAGAGTTCTCTTCAATTAAATTCTGACGCAAGAATTCGATAGACCCCGCGGGCCGATCTATTAATTGAATTCCTAATCGCTAATTCGCAAACCCGAGGAAGGAATTTAGAACCGATGCTCGATTAAGCTTCAATTCGAATCGGCGCAAATTTAGCGCGCCGCGTATCGCAAAGTGTACGGGCGGGATAACGCGGCCGAGGAGCGAACGGAGAAGAGGGATAATAGACATAGATTATAGCAGTCTTAAGGGCCTCGACGGCGCGGAGGAACGAAGAGCGGGCAGCGCGGTCGTTTGCCTTGGATTGCCTTCGAACCGGCGCGGAGCACCGGCGGAGAGCGCCCGATCCCGATTCCGATCCCGGCTGGTTTCCGCCGCGCATTCCATCCAGTCGAATCGGCCGCGATCGGCCACGCTCGCCGGGCCCTCGGCCGTCGTCGGGCTTTCTCGGTTACCCCGCGCGGCACCCCGGTCGGCCAACATCGGCAACAGTCGTGCAACGGCGCTCGCGCGGAATGGATCGCGGGTCGCGTCTTTTATTATGAACGCGCCGATAGAATGTCTCCGTTAACATCGTCGCGAGACGCCCATACGTGGACTGATAACGTACCGGTCGACGACATCGAGTGGTGAGTCACCCGCTCCGATACCCGATCGCCGGAAAGTTGGAGAAAAATAGAAGGGAGAGATCCGAAAGGTGCCAGGTATCGGGAGGAAAAAGCCAGTCTTTCTCACGCGTGCTTTCGAGCGGGCCTGCGCGTTTCGACGTGTGACGTGGTGTTTAATGTACAGTGGGTGGTGCCGATTCCGTCGTTTCGCGCGCCTCGACTCATCTCACCGTCGTCCATCTCGGATCTTAAGGACTGGACCCAACCTGGAGCACGGGCCTCTCCCCGCGACAGTAGCGCGGCATAGCAACGACGATCGAGCGGAGCGGAGCTGCAGCCGTCTTCGTGCATCAACAGGTGGGGACCAGCCAGCGATATTCAGCTTCTATGTCTTCTCGCGTCTTTTCGCCAACACCTGCGCGTCTCGCGCCAGGTGGCGGCGAAGACTCCGGCCGTCTTTAGTCGTAAGGGTTCCTAGGCGATACCTTAGGGCGGCCCGCCGCTCGCAGGCCTGCTGCTCGCAAGCCTGCGACTCGCACCTGCCCACTACTACCGGCTCTCTCGTGCTCTCTCTTGATAAGCGATACCACGTGCTTGCTGGAGACACCATCGTTGCGTAACGGATATACGTGCGCGCGACTTGGCCCTGGTCTGTTCCGCGTTTCACGCTTCGATTCATCAAGCAAATTTTCCATTTGCGAGCCCGTATAGCAACAGAAGTCGTGTATAAATCTCTGATTCGCGCGCGTATTTTGAATTTCTGCGTAGAAAGAAATACGCGAGTTATCCGCGCGAATATTATCGCGGCCGCTGCCAACTTTAATATCGCACGAGTTTCGGCATTGCGATTCAAATTCGGTGTGCGCCAGTTGGGAAACTGAGCGCGTAACGGTCTCTCGGTTTTCGATTTGCATCGCTCCTCCTTTCGCGAAAGGGCAACGCGGCGGCGGTGGCGGCGGCAGCGGCGGCGGCGGCGTGAATCTTAAGAGAACGTTCTTCTACCTGAGCAAATTCCAGATAGCGATCCCCACCGGATCTCCGGCTCGCGCATTCTCGTTCTTTCACGCGGAATTCGCGCGGTTCCGAAAATCGTCGAGTGTACCGGCGCTCCCTCGTGAATTCCGAAACGGGAGAGCAAACGCCGTGCGGCGCGCACGTTCTCGCGTGGAAGATGCGCACGATGTATCGAACGCGGACCGCCATTAATGGCGAACCTCGACATTCCCGAGGAATCTTCCTCGGGTGCCGATCGACCGGCCGATCGGTGCGCTGAACCGATTTTCCGGTTGGATCCATTGTTTCGTTCGCGGCGTGGCTCTCTACCGGGGGAGGCGATCGCTTCTTCGCTCCTCGAGCCGACGAAGGCAGGTTCGCAAGTATAATCAACGAGTCACCACTTCGCCAAGTAGGCTGTTGACTCGCGGAGTCTCCTCTCGAGTCGCGTTGATTTTTAAATGATAAACACGCCGGCGTTGTTTGCACGCGCTACGGCGCGGCGGTGGCCTTGACATCAGGTCGATACCAAGGCTGGTGCCTTGACCTTTTCCGCGCGTTCGTAGGTTGCTTCTTCGGCGCGGCGAACGGCCGCGGATAAGCGTGATATCGGCGCGCCACGCCGCGCGCAGCCGCGTGAATCGGAGCGAGAGAGGATTTATTAAATTCTCATGGGCTAGGTGTGCGCTGTAACAGGATTAAATTGCGAGTGGTAATACAACGTGCGAATATAATTGTGTGAAAGTCATTGCGCGGGTAGACGCTCGGGTCTTAGCGAATGCGCGATCGGATGGGAGGAGGTATTAGCCATTATATGCTAATTCTCAAAGATTTAGGTTTAGCTCGTGAAATGAAATTTGAAAAACCACAGTTGCCCACGAGTTTGCGTTCTGTGACTCGGGATAGAAAGATTAATTATAATTTTTCTTATCATTGACGGCAGGATTAGATCGGGAATGTTGCAAGTATCGGAAATGTCATTCCAGTCGACAAAATAATATCGTATCGCAGTCAGTCGCGGTAAATGTTCATTGTCTGATGTTATATGGCTCCAAAACTACTTTGAAATTCAAGATATTTATTAAACGTGGGGAATTCTTCCATTATCCGCGTTTGCGAGTCAACTCTACTGTGAATTGGAGCGAGAAAAGATTAATTAAATTAATCTTTGAATCGGTGTACTGCAAACGGAATCGTATTATAAATAATTTAAATTACGTGGTTCACACATAGTACAATTAATAAAAGAGAGATGTATATATACACGACCGCGAAATGTTATTAAATTCAGCAGCGTTAATTAAATTAAAATGTAAAATCTATTTACACTCTATAGAATCGGAAAACATTGTTTCACAAAGTGTGATGAAACGGTGATAAATGCCAATGTGCTGAATGCTCATATTGGTACATCGATTATACCGCGAAATGTGAGCCGCTTGAAGAGAAAAAAAAACTTTACGCATGGACGAAAGCGCCGCTTTCGATATATTATTAGCCAGCTATTCGTGTTCACGCGACAGTCGACAATTATAGAACTGGTTGCGCAATTGCCAATAAAAGTGTTTGCACGTCTGGTAACAGACATGTCAAGCGATGTAGTTCGATTTCGATAAGCGTATTTATCGGTGCGACGCGTGAAAAATACGTTTCGAAGCCAGTAGCAGAGGGCAAGAAGGATGCGCTATGGCCGATGACGTTTTTCACAGGTATTCGTGCGCTCAATAGAAAGTTCTTCATGAATGGTGAGGAAGTACCTTTAAAGAGGCACAGAATTCCGCCACATAGATGAACCCGACGCGTCAGACGTTGATGTAGGTAGCTACCTGTAATAATTATGGCTCGCGTAGCCATTCCGACACATACCAAACACACCCGAAGAGACCTCCAAATGTAACGCTTATTAAAATACCATCATTACACGCTTCGACCGCGGCCGGGTTCCTTCGTGAAGGGGCTGCAGTGAAAGTTGCTGCGTACGAGCTATCGTGCCCTTTGACCATGGGCACATTACTATTACGTGCATTGAAACTATTAACCTTAGAACGATGGAGTAACGCGGTTTTATATATAATGCCGGAAAATTACGCGATAAAATAACTAACAGCAATGTTAATTGAATTTGCATCGTCTTTACAATAAAAAGGGGCGTACAATAATTGGTAAAATTAATACACTTGAATTCAACTTTAATCACTTTATTTCCTATGGCGATAATTTTGAGGGAGTATCGCTAAAAATATCAGTTTATTTATTAGCGTTGGGCTATAAGCTGATTATAGTTATTGTGATAGATTTGACTCTTATAGAAAAGACTGGAGATTTAGGATTTCTAAGTTTTTCTTGACTCTTGACTCCTTGACACCCGAGATACCTCAAAGAGCTTATTTATTTAGTTTCCCTTAAAGGGAAAAGGTTTCCCCGAGGGTAAACCATTGACCAAAATCTTGTACACCAATGCCTATATATTAATACCCAGTCGGCATTACTTTACCTTATTATCTTATTTGATTTTATTTGTCCGTTTTATCTTATTTTATCTTCATTATACCACAACAAGGCCTAGTGCCCAAACTAATGCCCAAAAAAATGCCCAAAAAATGCCAAGTAATGCTCACTAATGCCGTAAATCTGCATACCACAATGCCCAAGCGGTTTCCCCCTTGGGTTTCCCTTCTGAATATTTCTTACGAAAAGTTAGGTTCGGCAGAGTTTTTGACATATTGGGTTGTCCCTTTGTGTGAACCGATTTCAACCTTAATGGGATTTTTAAACAACCGTGTCATCTTGTAGTCAACAGTTTCCGTAGTGTCAAGATAATCTTAAAGATTCCGATGACGTGTGAAACGAAAATGGATAAGCAGGAGAGAGGGAGCGCACGAAACGAACGTATGTAGGTGAAACTTACTTGAAATTGCCTTGAAATTGCGCGCACGTTGCTCAAGAACGTTTGGCGGGAGGCTCCTCGAATTACGTGAATCTGCTCGTTCGTGTTTAACGAATGTAGGCTCCGAGTTCCTTTAGTTACGTATCATCAGGTGTGTTCGCGTCGCGTGTCCCAACGTGCTCCCGCTTACCCCAACGACCAATACTCGTCGCCTAAATCGTAAATAAAATGGTCTTGGTCGTTGGGGCAAACAGGAGCATGTGGGATATGCGACGCGAACGGACCTTTCGACTGTTAGGTAGCAAATCCACCTGAACTGGAATGCGCACCGTTGAAAAACATTAGTCGCTTTTCAGGCCATTGTTGCGGAATAATGTGATCTACCCCAAGGGCTAGACTCTGTCCTAGCCAAGGTCATTCCTTTGAAAAATGGCTATAGCATAGAACGACGTACGAATAGGTCAGTTCTAACGGTTTTCGGTTGCGCGCGACATTCAGTTGGCTTGTCAACGAAGAAAAAGAAAATCGAACATTTAAAAATTGAGAAGTCATATATGGAAATATGCGTCCGGTATGCCGCGACCACCCCAGACGACATAATGCCTCGATTAGGTATTCGACAACGTTCACCCGCCGTGCACTCCGAAGGGCAAGGACAAAAAGCAGCGCATTAAATCGATTTGGTTGGCATTATGCATTCGAGAGTAGCGAATGACTGCGATCGAATGGCAGTCCAGGCCGTTTATCCCGACGCATCTTGAATATTTTCCTCATCGCATCTCTATCCTACCGTTCCGCGGGTACTACCGGTGGACGCTGCAACAGGATGTCCTTCGTATCGAGAAAGAGAAAGAATAGAAAGAAGAAACACATAATACGGTGAGAAGGGAATAAAGGTTACCTATTTATCGAAGGGTAATCTATTTTGCATTAATATTCTCGTTGGCAGGCAATGGCCATTGAAATTGCGAGCTTCCAGAGCGGGTATAATCGACGATTGGCCCATAATCTTGGGAATCACACGAAGGGGAGAGGGGGTTAAACGAGGAATGAGCGTGGAGCTGATGAAGCGGAAGAGCGCGAGGGAAGGACGATGGAAGAGCGTGTTGCCGCGAGGTATCGGCCGCGCGCGCCTCTAAACATTGTAAATCGTGAAAAGCGGACGCATATAAGTCCCCGGAGAAACCTCGCGGCGGTAATGAGCGACCGGAGTAAATGTTGGAAAGGCGTCATTACTGGATCGCAATTGCTATTTCAGGAGTAAGGCCATTCTTTCGTACGATGATCAGACAGACCGGGATCCGCGGTGTATTCATTACACGCACGGAAGTGTACCATGTAGCTTTTCCTCTCTTTCCGCGATGCCTCGTAAGCCGCACCGTACAATTCCGGAGCGCATCTTCGTTCCGGATAGATAAGCATCGAATGTCACGCCGAATAACGCCGAATATCCGACCATCTCCGACTGTTTCCGACCGATGGGCTACCCTGAGATCACGCTAATCCCATCATTTATCCGTCTCGGAATGTGAACTTTACCGTTCTAATGAGTATTTTACCATACAGCGCGACGATTGGGATGAGAGAGAAAGAGAGAGTTGCGGGACGAGACTTTCGTACGTAGGACCTGTCCTGCGTAATTTTGTTGCTCCGAGTAATTTTCCGTAAAAGAGAGAAACGAGCATTTTTCATTGTCCGACGCAGTGCTGTCAACACATCTTCAAGTTAATATCAGTGTTCTGGTTGTAGCTTTCTTCTTACCGCAGAATTCTCGGGTTTCTCAAAATTATTCGTAATTACTCGAAAAAACGCGACGCGAGACTAACAGTAAAAATTGGTATCTCGTAAGATAAGAAGCAGACTGATCTATCTCCGCGTTGCAAATTGCCACTCTGCTCTTATTTCCAGTCGTCGAAATGGATGTTGCATAACATAACAGGACCATATTTGTCGCGTGAAAGTGAATGATCGTCATGTCGATGGTCCGTAATGCAGGACCAGTTTAAACTACATCGTTCGCAGCGCACTAATAATAAGCAGCGCTCGATCACGACCCGAGATTTTATGAACTCGCGCGTGTGGCCTTTCGCATCGTGAACGACCGCGATGCGTGCCACGGCACTCAAGTCATTTGTGACAATGAGCGATTCTGCAAATGTCGATGACACGCCACGGAGAACAGAGCGGTCATTACGGTCGGTACACTCGCGAACCGTGAACGATCGCTGGAAAATTATCGTTCCGGGCGCGAGCGGCCACGCTCTTGTCGTGCAGCTTTTCCGATTGCGACATAAGTTCCAGATTTCAAACGAGTGTCCGTTCGTGCGATAGAGGATGGCATTTGACATTCTGTCTATTTAAGCGGACAAGCTATAATTAACAAAAATGTAACAAAAGAAGATACGGAATGTATCGCCTGTCCTTGAACATTCTTGAAAGGTAGCAGGAGTACATTTTTTCTACTCTATTTTTTTATTCGTTTTATCTTAAAAATTCATACATATTTTTATTTAAAAGGATATAAAACGCGTAGCTTAGATCGTTGCACATTGTTTCTGCAAATTAATTGTTTCTTCGTTGGAGCTCGATCGAACAAAGATGTCTGCTGAAGGAGATTCATTTATGAGACTGTCGTTTTACTTCTTTACGCTTTAAGCTCGATACATTTTTGCGAGTTAACTGCAACTGATAGAAGCGAAAACAAAATTCCGTAATATGAATCGCGTGCACACGTAAATTGAAATTCTGTATTCAGTAAAAGCAAACATATTCGGAGCATCTATAACGTTCCGGTTGAGATTTAATATCACGTTGCTCGTAAATCGCTCGGAAATAGATGGTTGGCCTCAAAAGCCAGCCAACCTTTATTACAGTGTAGTTTGTATCACGTTGTAGTATGACAAAACGGACATCGACTGTTTTTTTTTTTACGAGCAATACTATTTTTTTCGCATCGAGCACGTGCACTATTTCATCGCCATAATTTCCAATTAACGAGAGCTTAATGATCACCTTTTGATAACGCGCCCACACGCACGTTCACTGTGTTTAGCGTTGAGTCCGGTTCCTTTCTTTCGTTTCTCGGTCCAGCAAGCCCGACCGGTGTCATTGCAGAAAACCAAATTATCAGTTGCGGTGATCTCGTAAAAAGCCGGATAGTCCTTGACTGAAATAAGGCCGTGTATTACCAGTTAGAGAGTCCTGCCAATCATTATGCTAGCTAACCTGCATCGCGTCCCTTTCGTCGATCAGCTGGAGTCAAATGGATTCGCATGAAAAAAATGCGGCGTTATCTCGCGACGTGAAAATTCCACAGTCCCGTCAGCGCGCGCGATTTACGAAATTTATTTATGATCGTTTCTTATCGCGACATCGCGTCTTTGTTTCCACAATTATGTAGACCTTTTTCACATTTCTCGGAGGAAACCGGATTAATGACGTATCCCCCGAAGAGCGTCTGTAAACGTACAACCTTCTATTAATTAATCCCGCCGTATTGCCCATTGCGTAACGAAGTTCCGTACTCTCTTCTCGAGATAACGGTTTCTCGGGATGATAAAGCGCTATTTATTCACAGCAGAGTCACGTCGCTTTGACAGTTAAGACAAGCGCGCCTTTAATCAACACAATAACCCTGGGCGCACTAATTAATTGAGAACCCATGGCCATACATCTTCGAGAAACACAATCGAGTAATGCGGCCAAGCGTTAGCATTTTTCGTCTTCCTTGAATGTGCCCGCGGTGGGTGTGCGTGCACGTGTGTGTCTTGCAACTATTTCGCCTTCTTGGACAATCGAGCGTGTAATCCTTTTGCCTTGTTCCTCTCTCATTACAAGATCTCGGTTATTTTATCATCGATCGATGATGCGTGGAAACCGCTACGCCGATTTCAATATTCAATTCAAGCGTCGTCTCATTATTATCCCAATTAGTAATTGACGGAGCATGCGACTCGCAGATGCGCGCGATTGTATTGTCGTTAGACCCCTTGCGAGCTAGCTTTTCGTTGAAGCCTCGAAGACCGATAATGCTCGAACGGCGCTGTTTTCGCGTCGATTCATTCGGATATCTTACGGCCGATTCGTTCCGCATTTTGCTCTCCGTTTCGATCGTTAGCGACGTTCCTGACGCCGTTAGTCGAACGTTAATTACGGGGATCGACAAGAAACGCATTCGTTTCGCAGAGCGCAAAGTTTTTGTTTGCATACTTGTGATTGTTGATGCATTATCGTAAGATACGGCATTTATCTACGCTAGTCGCGTTTGCCGATCTTATCGCCGTGAGTGATAGCACCAATAAAACGGCGAGATCGACCCGCACGGCAAAGTTTCCCTAGTGTTTTCCGAAGAGTTGCGCAAAGCAGCGCAAAACGGTTTCTCGAATGTCAGGTTAAACGTCGCGCGACCGACGGCTTGATACGCCCCGCACAATGGGCTGGGAAAACTACTTGGCGAGCGACGCACTACATTCAGCTGCTTTATTACCGGGTCTCATTATGCCACGATGTACCGTAAAGGCATTAAGCTACGTCGTTACAATGCCGCTGTCACAATAATCCATTAGAATTTGTTAAATGGGCCCAATTTTTCTTTCTTTTCTTTCCTCCCTTCGAGAGAGGAGGGCCGGGTTTCGTTTATTCGCGCGCTGGGCCCCGTCCGTATTGTGAGTCTAATGAAAGGAAGCACTCTCTCTCGTAGGGCTCTGGCATTCTCCAATTCACGCCCGCCAGAAATGACGAAACGCCCATGAGAAATGTTCTACGTGCCGCGTCCTAGTGGCCGCGCGGCGCGAGGTATTGTTGTATCATCGCGAGTATTCGACGACTGTTGATTTAGGATCGAGAGCAGCGTAAATAAATGCCGGCCGGGACGGTGCATACGGTTCGTGATTTCGATCTCAATGTTAAACATTGTTGGCCGGTTATTACTGCACGAATGCACGCGCCCTCGCGTACGTGCGATTTACGATTATGATAATTCGCGACGTTTGTGACGTCCGAAAATCGCTACGGTTCGCGTTAACTGCCTCCGCATTTTGCGGACAATACGCGGGTAAGGTCGTAAAAAGACGAGTGTTAAAACCAGTTGAAATCGAACGTCGCTCGTAAAGGAGGAAATAACTTTGTGTCGCGCGAATCAATATCAATGTAAATTCAAGTAGTTTATATAAACGCACGAAAGAGCCTGTTCTCCGCGACTTTTTCCCTTACATCGGCCGCTATTAATTCCGCGCTTTGAACACCTCGTCGTGTCCGCGATAACTCTTTGAAAAGAAATTATAGTTTATAACGTGCGTATATGCATTTAAAAAAAATTCCATTCTCCAGGTTGCTTTGTGGAGATTCGTAATGCCGATGAAAGTCCAGAAAGTCCAGCTTTCATCTTAATGAATCCGCTAATAGTCCGTGTTCGCCAGCCTAAAAGAAAAAAAGGCATCAACACTCTGTTAATGCCACGTGTCTGTAGCGCATTATTCCGCTAATATCAGCCAGGTTCAACGGTACTTCCTCGCAGGATAATGTACGCGGTAGCATCCGTCAAGCGTATACTCGTCCTTACCTGACGTAACCGGGTCGTGGCGTCCCGTAAAAAACCGCTTTAAGTGTAGAGACTTAAGCCGAGCGCTTCCACGTATAATCGAGAGCTGATTTCACGGTGTTGCACCTAACATGATTCCGTCGACGTTCCTACTCACGCTCTCGTTTTTTCATATCTGAATGCGAAACCGCGCGGCGAGGCCCGGCCGAGTTATGCGCCGATATCCGACGTGGAACGCTTTATCCGACGTCGCGCCGCTCGATCGTCGCGCTTTCGAGCCGGCTGAGACGCGATATAACTGCATTCCATTGCATATATGCGGCGACGTGAGAGACGCGGGACAGATGGACGAACGGAGACGCGAACGCGCGGTTTTATTTTACGCCGTCGTAAACGGGAAAATCATATCGACGCCGGGAATACGACGAGCAAGAATGTCGGAGATCGTCTCCAAGTATACGACACTTCGTTTTTTTCATATCGCACCTTCGCGTGCACTTTGCGTTCTTCGATAACTTTTTGCAGACTTGCACTCACTGGTAACCGGTATTCCTGGCGCGATCGAACACTCCGGCGGTCTCGATTTCTAAAGAAACGAAAGCGTTCCTCGATTTTTCTATTTCATTTTGCGGAAGGTACTCCGGGGAAAAAAGACAGCAACCCATATATCCGTCTGAATATTACTAATTGTGGGCCTCAAAATGGATTCCGATTTTTTTCCCGGAGTATAACCATCGGTTGAAAATACCCGAAACGGTTTGTTCCCCGAAAGAATGCGACAGAGTGCGAATATCGAAAATATGATAAAATTTTATTGCAATAATCCGCACTTTAAATCTCGCGCGTGTGTTTGCCGAGAAAAAATTGTGCTACTTGTTTTTTTTTATTTAAAAAAATAGCAAACAGCTTTATATAGCAAAGATATTAGAAGATGTTTCACGTTTTATATGATGTTAGATAATCGGAGTAGAAGGTTTCTACGAGAAGAAAATAGTCTAGAACTCCAAGATTCGTTTTGTGCTGCGTCAAGAATTGCTGCGGTACCTAGAGTTCAGCTATCTCGCACAAACTTGTTTTAATGCTTCACGTTATCGTGACGGTGCAATGTACGAGCTTGTTCAACTACGCTGTAATTTAATTAGCATCCCTTAGCGAGTTTGTCATTGTCCACTAAGCACGCATGAATCATCTCGACGCCTATCAGCAAGCGTACTTCTGCACTTTCATGTAAAGACACTATTTCATTCAATGGATCGACTCGTCGTCTCCGAACTTGAGGGAAATAAAATCATTTTGTCTTGTATCATCGTCGTCTATGCAGTTCTACAGTTGGATAAAATAATTATTAATTTACGAACGCAAACCGCGCATAGTATAGCTTGAAAGTAATAGCGAATTCGGCTGCTTGCACTAGTGCGCACTTGTTCAGAGTCTACTTACATTTGCGGTCACTTCAAGTACGTGTCCAAAAACCATTTAGCAAAAAAAAATGTGCTAGCTGCCGAATTCGCTATAAATTTTCTGCACTTTTGATAAAAACCGACAAAATGTCGTTTGATTGTTTGATTTATTATTTGACTTAACTTATCGCTTATCGCGGCAGCACCGTTGATTCGCTCCGGTACATTTCCCGCTGAAGTTTCCAACGTAATTGACGTAATACGATCGTAAGTAGATAGTTGAAGCCGCCCAGGACTGTCTCTCGTGTGGAAGGGTACGGCCCGATTGGTGAACGGCAAAATCGAGCCGACATGTTGTTAGCGTGCTTAAAACCATTTAGCACTGTCATAGTTCCACAGACACAATTCGCGCGTGCATTATATCCACGCCTCCACGGCGCTCGTAGGCTCTTTTCCGATACATACGCACGACTTATTTTCGATAGCGACACCACGTGCGTAAGCGTGCACGCACTCGGCGTAGCGGCGTTGACATTTCGAATGCTAATGTCGATTAGCGAAATATAGATATTGTCGCAGTGCGTGGCGCGATTACGAGGCGTATCTGGACCAGAGGCGTAGATAAAGTATAAATAGAGAACTGAGGGGGGGAGTCGCGTGGAAAGGAGCATCGCCCAAGTCTCGTTCCCCGCGTTGCTGTTTGCGAATAAATGCTGCTTCGAGGCACGTTGCTGCTTTCTGGCGATCCGGGCATTATGCGCGGCGACGTGGGGGTTTATTCCGCTCATTACAAGATCTCCTCAAGCGTACACCGTGAGGAAACTATGGCCGGAGAACCGCGAATTACGGGGAAGTTGTGTATCAAAGATCGTCCGTAGTGGAGCGCGCGGTGCACCGGGTCGCGCTTCACCCCGGACGTGCAATAAATTCGTACGGGGGGCGTATTTTCTGCGTCCCGCGAGTGTCCGTTTATTCATTTAATTAGCCGGCTCGGGAAGGGAGAGGAGAAAGGGTGGGCTAACGAGCGCCGATGTGAGTCACATTGTAATTGGCGTTTCGGAGCAGGCAGGTTGGAAACGTGACTTGCGCCGTTTAGGCAGGACGAGCTTCCCGCGCGTGTGCCACGAGTAAAGGTCTCGCGGGAGGATATTAATGTTGCGCTGCACCTACGCGCCACGTGTCCTAATGGGATCCACGTACTGCCGCCTTCAGGTGTCACGACAGTTCAGGGTCTTGACAACAGCCGAGCTCCGGAATTAATTTGCAACCGGAAGACGTAGGCACGGTCGATACCTCCACTCGAGGGCATTGAATGGCAGTAATGTCACGTGGCGAAACACAATTTCGGGTCCAACTCCCTCTTCCAGCGGCAGTCGCTTGCTGCACGAGCTGCAAATGATTTTCGGCGCGCATCAGCGATACCACCGTGGGTAATTGTATTAGAAACCGCGACGGAAGTGAAAGTAAGACACAATGCGCTTCGTGTTTCACGGAGATGGCAGTCGCTCGAACGCGCAACGCTAATTACAAACCCATAATGATATGCTTCTCGACGGTTTGACATTCTCCTACCTCTCTATGAGTCGCCTTCCCTATCGCGCTTTCGTAATGTCGATTTTTTTTAAGAAGATGTCCGCCACATATTTTTACACACCGCGTATCGGCAGATGTTAATTCGAATACTTTTATACGCGGCGGGACATGCTAAAACCAGCGCACGTATACGGAGGAGGGGCCGAGGTAAACATCCTCGGGCAAAGATATCGTAAAGTCGAGGGAACACAGCTGGCCGCAGACAGTTATTACGGATCATTCGGTTCCCGAAGAAGATTCGTTTTCTTGCCGAAGAGAGCGCAAGCTAACAAACTCCGTATCTCCGGATACGATTTTTACAGCTAATCTTGCCTCTTTTCGCCGGGGATTGAATGGCTTCCAACCTTGAGCTCGGAGACGGAAAACTCCTTTTGTGCCGCGTTCACGGCGGTTGATTGGCCGACCCACCGACCGACTCGGTGACCATGACGATCTGAGAAAACGCTATAATAATATACCCGACCGATAGGTTCTCTCGTCATTTTCTCACTTCGGTATTGGCGGCTCTTGTCGCGTCGACTGACCTTACCTGTCCCTCGGTGGGCTTTCAAAGAACCCGTTAATAGCAGGGTATGCTGCGAAATACAGCAACAACAATGATAATAATGTTGATGTATGTTTATCGTACTCGACCCAGGCATTATTTGGTCCATTGAAATTGCACGCGTACATATCGCATCGCGCATATATAAAAGTATCTCCCGAGGTCGCTGTCTTCTACCAACGAGATTTCGTTTCCGCCGTCTGATAGTAACATGAAAATTACAGCCATTATTATGAACGAATTTATACCCGTCAATCGACTAAAAACAAAAGACTATTGAATGATAACTACAATACGGTTGGAAATTAGTTTTAGACATGTGTGTGCGCTTGAAAAGATGCAAATTCTTGTAAACGTCGAAATAAACTACGTGTTTATTCCCCGCTCGGTACAATCGTGATGCGATGAATTTGAAGGGGGGATTGATACAATAAGGTGATCGGTAGCCGCAAAAGCGTTCACGTGCGATGTCTTCATAGGATTTCTCACGTTATACCGCAACGCCATATTTTCCAGTCGGCCAGTGTTCTCGTTTCTACGGATGTTCGACGAAAGGGTACATCTCGCTCGCTAAGCAGAAGGTGCACAGCCGCAATTTATCTCGGATACATAGCGAGAAAGAAGGGGACGCCGGGATGCCAGGCGCATTTACGACGAACTGCAAGAGTTCGCGTGTAATTCCACGTCTGCACGGATGCGGATAGATATATCCTATCCACGCAGCCGACCAGCTCGCCAGACAGTTCCGCGCTGTCGGCGCGCGGATTGGTGCACCAGGCAAATACTGCTGCCCTGTCGTTGTTACATACGATACGCTTGGCTCCGTAAAATGCATTTGAACACTTTATTCGTACACGCAGTCATGTGCTCCTGACGATGGTTTCGTGTTCGAAGAAGTTATCTCGAGGTATGTGCAGTAAATACATATCCGTGTGTACGCAATACATATGTGCGTATGTGAATAGAGAGGTTTTAATATTGTATGTGGATAAGCCGGATCGCTGGCTGGAAAATCCGAAATATCGTCATCAAAGAGTGTCATCGCGGCCAATGTGGTGTGTAATGATTCATTGCGCGCGTCAAGATTAAGTACGTATATCACGGCGTATCGGCGACATCGAAAGTGACATCTGTCCGGTGTTATCTCGCGGCCAAGGCCGTGGAGACGGAAATCACACGATAGCTTTTCATATAATATGAATATCTGCACCGTTACGAACATTTTAATCGATGTACATACATCACGAGAGATTATTACGGCCCGGAGACACTACGCGAAATTTTTGCGACGTATAGACCTAGAGTCCCTCTAATCAGAGCCAACAGGCCAGTTTCGGCAAAATGATGCGAGAGGGAAAGAAATGTACAGCATACGCTGTATGTAGAGTGAGAGGGAATAGATTTCTTTTTTCTCGCATGATTTTTCCGAAACTGAGCATGGACTATGTGAGTGATCAGTGATGACATTAACAATAGCATTGTGTCTGAGAAATCATATAAAATTATATAATACGTAATTGTGAAATTTCGAATAAGAGCACATCCTCTTTAATGAAGTGCCCTTGCTCCGTTTTTACGGCCTTTATTCTTGAATTAACGACGACCTCGTTCTGTGATTACACCCGTCGTAAGTCCCGACTTGTGCATAAATGAAGTGTATATTCTATCATGCAAATTGGAATAAATTACGTACAACCTTGCACGTTGTTATTAAGCGCAAGAAATTTGCACAAAATTATTAATTGCACAAATCTGCATTGCGGCGCGCAACAAAATGGTCCAGAAACATTCATAAAGCTCGATTCTTTCATTCAACTTGTACCTCACTTGTGACTCACGCCGCGCTTCGTTATATCGTTAAGTCGTTTATCGCACTCGAATAGTCGCGCGCTGATGTCATTTCAAGAGATATAGCTAGTCGTTTCGACAACGCGCGTTATTATACAATTAATATCAACTAATTGAACGATTTCATCCTCGCGGACGACCGTCGCGAATACAACCATCAGGTAGAACCGTAAATAATCAAAGACACACGTGTTGACGATCCGCTCGCGGTTGGCGGTAAAAAAAAAAGTCGAATGGTTTCCAGAAGTCAACCGGTCCCCGCCTAAACTACTTCTCGTGGTCATCTTCAAGGTCCACTCCGATAATCCCGGGACGTCGGCGCGGCCGCGCTTGCGAAACTTGCGAATCTGGTTTTTCTTCCTGCGCGGCACGGCGGGGCGCATTAGCATCCGTCAGCAATTATGTGAATTCTCGCGGTACGAGTGCCGCTTACCTCCGGGGTTGGATCGGGCCAGTGGTGTCAACGGCCCCCCGAGCACGTTCATAAACTTCGGCCGAGAGATGCCGATCGCGCGTCGATATCGTTCCCGACTCGGCACCAAGTGTCCTTAAAGTGCCGCTGCCGATGCGATTCCGTCACTCCAAATATGGTTGTTCTTTTCGTCCGTTTGCGAGGAGCGGCGAGTCGACGTAAACGTATGCAAGTCAGTTGTATCTCATCAGAATTCTTCCTTCGATTTTCGCTACAATCCTCCATTGTCACGACTGCGATTTGAGAAATCTTAAGCCCGTGTCAGACTGCGGATTGAGATTGAGATTAGATTGAAATTTTACCAATTAGAGTAAAGTTTGCTAATCTCAAGTTTAGTGAATTTTGCTCTGATTGGTCAGCTTTCGATCTAATCTCAATTTTCAATCCGTAGTCTAATACTTTACCATAATCGTCAATGAAGCGCATTGTGTTGATTGAAATAATTGATATCATTTATTGCTGGTAGTATATATTAAAAATTATACGTCTAAATATTTTATTTTCATATACAGCGCCGGCCAATAATATTTCGATTTTTTTAGCCTAACTAATTTTGAAGTGCTCGAATGAAAAATTCGAAAATCATGATGTACTTTGTCAAATTTCTTTACTTTTCGTGTACAAGATGTTATGAGGTGTCTACTGTGAAATTTTGAGCACATTCGGTGCACTTCGGCGGAAGTTGTGCTCAGAAAACCTAAAGGTGATAATAATAATATACTTTTGGCCGGTACTGTAGGAGAAATTATTTGAGACTATTTTATACGAGCTGCATTCAAACTTTACTTTAACTTCAATTAGTGTTTCTAAAGAAGTCACTCTCTGACAGAAATTATATCATTGAGAATTCGAGCCTATGTTTAGAAATACGCTAACTACATGTCACGGGGCATTACTGTTAAACTTGTTGACGTTGACGTTTACGAGTATGTCATGTGCACGACTTTCCGCGCGTTACGAGATGCATAAATAGAATAAAGCGGAAAGTCAAGTTTTATTTGCGTCCGGATAGCTTTAAATCGTTACAAGGAAATTTATTGTCTAAGGCCCGGGTTTCACCAACGTCGCTTAACTCTAGGCTTGGCTTAATTCATTCTTTGTCTCTTTCTAACTGCTATTTTGGAAAGGGACAAACGTGAATTAAACTAAGATTAAATAAACTAATCAGAATTCTTCAGTGTCGCCGGCGGTAATTAACAACGTCAGTGTTTTCTTGACCATACACCTGGCATCTTTAATAATACAGAAAATTTATTGCGAAATATATTACTTCAGCCAGAGTTTAAACCTGGACCTCCCTGCACTCTAGGCGGGCGTCTCACCAATTCGACCACCGAGGCATATGGTAATATTTGTCGCAATAACAGCATAAAGATGTTGTCCACGCGTATATTTTCGACTTTTGTGGACTGCGCGCCGATAAGGGTTGTCGTACACAGAACTGTCGAATACGCGATTTTCAAGATTAAATGAAATTAAACGACGTTTGGTGAAATCTAAGAGAACAATTCGCCAGCTTTATTCTGTTTATCTGCACTTCTGCTTCCTCCGGCCCTTTCCTTAATATTTCAGTATTTTACAAGTTTACGTAAACTCGTGCATACTCGCAATTAGGTACAAAGTGCGCATACGCCTGGGAGCTACGTTTCCAGACCGCGGCTGTACCGGGAGTACGTGCATATCGGTCATATTCATCTCCCGTGTAAGACACGCCGTTGTCGTGTCGATGCTTGCTCCATTTTGCTCTTTACACATCCGGAGCGTGACGCGGGACGATTCTCAGCTCGTCGACATTTACTGGCAACGTAAATACCGCTTCATGACATAAGTCACGAGGTGGAGATCTCGTCGTGGAGGCAGTCCCCGGCGTTTCCTAGACCCCGCGAGCCCCGGGCAGTTAACGACTTGCGCGACAGAGTGCCGTAAAGACGGGCGCACGCTCGGGAACGTGCCTCCCGACTATCGAGCACGGTTCCGGCATGACGAGCTCTCGACGAGCTCTCCAAGATTTCGCGCGCTCTCCCGACTCGCGCGGATAATTCGCAATGATAACCTTTGCGAAGTAACAATGTCACGTCGCGATGACTCTTTAGGTCAGCCCGATCCACGGGCGAAATGTTCTCGTGCAGCTCTCTATTTGCCTTTCACGGTGGGTCGTCCATTGAGAAATCGGCTTGGATGCAATGCAGATTTGTAGAAAACAAGAATATCTTAAAATAATCCTCCACGAGGATTATAACTTATTATTCAAACCGCTTTATACGTTCGCATGGTGTAATGTAGTCCAAATATTTCTTCAATTGCATTTTTAATCGAAGAACTACATTATTGAGATAATTAGACGTCTTGGTATTCATCTGTGTACGATGGGTATAAATGCGGCCTAATTTTAGTTTCGTGATTAAAAATACCAAGATGACAATAAATTTGTGTTTATTTTTCAAATCGAGCCGCTACAAAGGGCATTCACTGAAGAAACAATTTTCGCTACCGTAGCTAATCATGGCTTGTTAAAAATATTTTGCTGTCGTAACTTTCCAAAGCACATTGCAGCAAACGGTTTGCTACATGTTTCGCACCAATAGGCACAGTAGCAAAATATTTAGCTATCACAACAAAATATTAGCTGTCCATATTTTACAACTGAAATATAGTTGCCACGTGTAGCTATAGCAGCTACATTCTTCTTTCCGTGTTATAACTGAAATATTTTAATTACGGACGAAGAGCGTCTGTGCCTACGCAAGATGTCAAACCGGAGAAGTGCCGAAGTCACTGCTGGAATTCTCCACAAATAACAATTGCGAAGAATAAATAAGCAAAGCATACGTTTATTCAATATTATTCAATGTTACGAGAAAACTCCGCGTCATCTAACACGGTCGATCCTTTAGCACTTGAATTGCCGCTGCATACCGTATTTAAATAACTGTATTTAGCACTCGTAACGATACATTGTTGCAATCCCCGTGACTGCCAACTGCAGTCGAGAGGAATCGAATAAATTCATATTTATATTTCATTATCATAAAATAGTCCGAGCGCATTTTGTAGCACCACGCATATACTTTTACAACCACGTTTCTCTCGATGCTTTCGACATCGAGGTGCTCGTATCAAAGTGTGAGGCTTCGTGTCTCTACATGACGTCGGACGCGGCCACGCTCGCTTGACAAAACCGACATCCGATAGTTGGTGAGGAACTGGCACCTACCAGCTCCCAGCATGGTTTCTGACGTTCAATGTCGTGGCATCGCCGCTCAAATACCTAGTCGCTAGATATTCTTACCCGCCGACTCGTGGAGGACACCGCGCCGGCAGTTGGGCCCGTGGAGTGTTGGAATGTCGAAGATAAACATTCTCCGCACAATATCGGCGTTGTGATATACTTGCTATATAAATATTGACACATTTCTTAGATATATTTTATTGTGTCAACTTTTCATACTAGAAATCGGATTATCTCGCAGCCTTGACGTATCTTATCAAACGCAAGTACACAGTTGAAAAATTTGTGTTAACTTTAACAGATATCACATGTCCCAAACGGTCCACACAAATTTTTGTGTTAATTTAACATAACATGGATATGTTAAATGATCACAATAATACTCTTAATATTTTAACACAAAATTAATGCAAATCTCAAAATAACTTGAAACACATTTTGTGTAAAATTAACATATTTTTAATGACAAAATGAATTTAGAAAAATGTAATTTTTACATTTTACAGATGTAATAAGTCAAATAACGGTTCGAAATCACTCTCACTTATGTTATACCTATAGAATAAAATCAATATTTTATTCTGTACATTTTAACAGCTAAATCTTGTTACTAATAATATAGAAGATATGTATTGTGCAAGATTAAAAATTAAGTACACATTGTGTTGTTTTAACATTTCTTCTCAGTTATTTTAATAATTTTATATTTGAGCAATATGTTAAATTAATACATGAATGTGTTAAACATTTAACACAAAAATTTTAACCGGCATTCTCTTTAACAAGAAAACACCAATTTTCCAACTGTGTAACAGGGATCGCAATGAGTTTTGCTATTAAACTTTGACAACTGACTTTCGTGTGTCAGATGTAAAGCGTTTCTTTATTTTTTGTGACAGCGACGATCATCGATTGACCGTGCCCAAGTAACTTTGTAGAATGATTTGTAGAATGACGTGGAACCTAACATCCTCTTCCTTTTTACGTTGGTAAAAATTTTGGGGACAGATCTCTCACAGCCGATTCCCGATCATTGTTCGGCGATTACGTAAGTTCTGTGAATATAGGCGGCTTCCAAGGTTGGGCGCAAACTGAAATGCAAAAACCAGGTTTTGTATGCCAAGCGATATCTTTTTTCCCATGACACTTCATTCTAACTTTAACGTTCCGTTATTTACAACTCACGCTTCCTCCCGTTTCACTTTACTCATTTTTTTTTATCTTGAATCACGCTTGGTGCAAATTTCCGCGTGTTTGTGCGCAAAGTAGAACAAGGTGCATTAAAATTAAGACTGATATTGAAATACGGTAAAATATGGCGCACGTTATTCCTCGGGAATAAACGTAAAAGCCAATTTCACATATATTTAACGAGCAAAAATGTAAATATGTGAAAATCACGCCGATTAATGTGTCCTTGTGACCGTGAAGCGATAAAAAAAAGAGTACGCCTGCTTTTTCCAATATGCGCAAACATTGTCGAGGTACACGATAAAATCTGGTGAGCGATGTGCGGGAAGAGATTTTAAAATGAAATCTCAACTATTTGCGGATCGACCTTCCATTAGCCAGCCTGCCATCTGCCGCGCCGCGCCGCGATTCGATTACTCATCGACCGAAATTCAATAAAACTCCTTTTTATTTTGGCGCGTCTAGCGAGCACCTGCCCGCGCGCTGATTGCCGCGGCGCATCGGCGGCGTTTCGTCGCGTCCGTGCCGCCGACAAAGCGCATTTTTGCACGCGCATCTCGGTGATAAATTCACCGTGGTAAGAGGACCTCTAATCTGCCGGCCGGTTATCTCATCGCTGACGACGACGCAGCACTTTTGGTCGCCCGGCCGCCGCTCTCGGCGGCGATCTCGGCTTTCCCCTTTCGGTTCCTTGTTAAGAATTTCACGAAACGCGTACGCAATCTCGTACGTCGCCAGTCTCTTCGGTTACAAGAATCCTCTTTAAAAGGGAAGAGGACATCACGTTCGCGTCCGGGGAGTCGCGCTCTCCGCCGAGGACTCCGCGGTCTTGGCATATTTTTGTTACTTGCCTGAAATTAAACGGACTTACCGTATCTTAATACGAGCGTTGTCCCTGTTGCCGGGGCCGAACGCAGGCTTGTCATATTCGTTATCTCTCTAGCGATATAATCCGACTAGCTGAAAGAGAACGCGAACGGTCGCGCGCGCGAGAGAAGGAAAGTTCCCACAGGTTACCGCGCGCTAGAGAGAGAGAGGATCCTTCCTTCCTTCAGAAGTTTACGTCTCCTCCTTTTCTCTATCCTTCGTTATACACGCGAGAGTTGATTACATATCCGCGGACCTTGACGGCATTCCTCGCCGTCATTGCTTTCGAATTATATAGAAAGCATCGCTCCGTTCTTTACGCAGCGCAGGCTATTTTTGCGAGCGGTTTAACGAACTAGTTTACTGTTTTATCGTAACGCATTAAGTATCGCGTATACACGGCCGCGCGTAAAGTCAAGCGTCATCGGCATCTCGCTCTATCGAGGGGCCTAGCGCGAGCTCCTGTCCACCCGACAGCTTCTCCCATCCCTCGCAGATTTTATCCCAAGAAATTCCGAGTCTCCCCTTTTCCACAATTATCAGCGAACGCGGATGGGACGGAATTTCCGTCCTCGAATTCGCTCGCGCGCCGTCCAGCCGCGCTAATTTTCGTATCTCGCGCGCACACGCTGTGCACGTCGTCGAAACTGCCGATGCGGTTTGAGGTGGTGCCAAGTTGAAGGGGAGGAGGACACGAGGGCGGGAGAATGTGGAAAATAGGAGGTTGAAGGCGCCGTGCTCTCGGTATCCAAGGGATTGGAATGTCGTCCCTCGCCCGCAACTTTGCGCCGATAGTGGCCTCTTATTTATTCGCCTGAGTATCCTGTTCTCAGCCGCGTTTCCCTTTTATTCCCTTTTCCTCTTTCCTTCCTCTCGCTTCCACCTGGCCGTTGACACGTGTTCCCGTCCCTCTACCCCGCTCTCTCGCTAGATGAGATAATTCGTCTCTTAACGCGCGACACATGCACACACCCTCTCTCTTCAGTTGTTAATTCTGATTCAACGGATAAACGGTTTGCAACGATGTTATGTACGAGTATGTCTCCGGCAATTTCACCGCGAGACGTACGGAGTGGCAACGCGTTCATTCATCGACGTACGTCTCGCCAAACAGTCACGTCGCGGGCGATTACGATAAATTGCATCGTCTTCCGAAGACAATGCGCCAGGACGGATAATGCGCGCGTGTGCAAAGTGCTCGCCGGCGCGGCGGCGATCGGATCGTCGGGCGTACGCACGTTGTTTTCTATGCACGCTGATTGACTTGAAAAGACGGGACGCGCACGCGTAGGAACATCGCACGCGTGCGACGAGAGCTATTCAGCGACGCCGATAATTCTCGCCGCGCCGCGCGTCGCTGATAAATTCGCGAAAGGATCACGAGTGATCCGCGATGATGAATCGCGCGCGCGGCGCGCCGAACAATGCGCGCCGAGAGTTTCCCCGAGTTCGCTCACCGACGACGCTCCGCGCCGTCGTAGTTACGTAACGCGATTCGTAACGTGCCTTTTACGCGGCCGCATACCACGACCCCTGTGAACCCCTCTTTCCACATCCAATAAAATCCATCGTCCTCGCGCGTCGAAGGCCGCGCGGGGTGGCCGAGGCGATCACCGTGAAGAATTCGCGCCGCGATGCGCGCACGATCGTTGCGTGGGCGTAAAGCATCGACAAGACCCTCTGCATATATGGATACGGAGAGTCGGAGGGCACGATGCGCTATTTATTTACGGCTGTCTATGTACGTATGTCTCGCGCGCTATCGCGCAACGATCATTAGCGCGCACGGGCGTGAGCGTTATGTACTCACTCCCCACGGCCCACGGATAAGACTTTAATTCGAGCTAAGTTGAAGGCGCAATGTTTTACGTACGAAATTATTTACCGCTGTCAATTAAATCGAAGAATAATTGGTGTCAATTACGAATCGTGTGGCGTGAACGCGCAGTCTGGATGGACAATCGTCGCGGCGGGGGAGAGAGTTAGCGCGAGCGATTTTATCAGATTTTATCTTACAACATCGAAAATTATAATACGAACTGGATGCAATCTCAGCACAACCGCATAATTGCGGCTGACTTGTTCTTAAATTATCGGCGCGCGAGCGAATCGTGCAATCGCGCGCGCGGAGACGCGCGATCACAATGAAGAGCTTGCCGTAGCGAGATGATCAAAACGGCGTTAGACCGGCGGATAAAAGCCGAGCGATACCCCCGATCGACTCGTTATTCTTGACGTGATATACACAGTCTAACGTAGTCATGATACAGTCAGGCGTAATCACCGTGTTCTCCACTATTATGCGCGGAGTGCATTGTTCTCGCGTCGTATCCGAAGGACGAGGAACCGCGGAATCGCCGCGAGCGATGCAATTAATATCTAATCTTCAATTACGAGTGTACACGCCGGCAACTTGACGCAGACAGCCTTTTATCAAAGAGCCAGGATCTCTCACATTTTTCGCCCTCGCACGTAACAACGTTGCGAAGGCCCGGCGGGAAAATTGCATCATAATCCCCCATCCTGTGATCATTAATTATTTATTATTCTCTCGGTTGTAACACGTGGAAAAGTGTACACCCTCTCGAGAACAGCCGAACTTGCGCTCTATAATAGATAATTAGTTCTGCGGGGAAGAAGGAAGAATGCGGAGATTTGCCGGGGAGGAGGGGCGCCTGCAGCATCGCCAGCCAAGCGTTTATTATCCTTCAGCTTCGATACCGGATTATTTTTAGTGTACGCGTGGGCATAAATGAGCGCATAAAAATGCACATACCTGCCAGCTCGTTCGCCTGCCTCCGGATCCGCGGCGGCTAGAAAGAGAGAGAGAAAGTCGCGGAGAGAGAAAGAGAGTTAGGCCACGCGCAGGCACGATCGAGAATCAAGGAGAAAAGAGGACGAAAGGATGGCCGGAGCGCGTGTGCGCAGGCTTATAGATACCGGCCAAGAGCTGTCCGACATGTTGGCGCCACCAAAGTATTTTATGCATGCCAGATGAGAGTACTCGTCTCGGATCTGACACTGAACTCACTCGACGACCCACGCGATCGAGTCAAACTCGAGTCAGGACTCGAGGCTACGTACCAGCGAAATTGTGCAAGTGTTGCGCTTTCGGTGTTATTTCGGCCGAGCGCGCGGTGCGACGACCCCCGCTCGCTAGACAGCGCACTGCCTGCGCTTAATTTATTCTATTCGCAGCTTGTTCTAGTTTGTTACATTATGCGAAAAATGTTAATATAATAGTGCAACAACCCGAGTCCAAATTTTGGCCCCATGTTAATTCTAAGACAGTAAAAGAGGTCGAACTGCAAGTACAAAATTTACTCCTATACTTTCAAACTGATGGTGTCGGAAATTTCTACTTTTGCCAATTTAGCATTAAAGTAGGTCCTTTTACGTAGGAGCTAAAGTAAACTTTTAGAATTAAAGATTCAAGGGAAGAGTAGAAAATATAATGTCATTAAAGTAGGTTATTGCTGGTCTATATAGGTGTATAGATTAGCTATGTAGGTGTAAATTATCCTTAAAAGGCTCAAATTAATATCAAAATTTTAACTCGGGAATGGAGCTATTTATTGAACAAACGCTATCATGCTGCATTCTTCATAATACGCAAATCGCTCTTTAACGATATTTGAACATGAAATAATTTTTCTTGCGTTGAAGACAGAACATCCTTAGAAACAATCATTCTCTTATCGCAAATGCATGTGTCGTTTCATTTTTACCAAGACCTTGACCTTTTCGATCACGCGAATCTAATGCATAATAAGTATCTTGTCCCGAGAAATATACGGTACGATCATTACACCCACAATGAGATTTAGATCCCGAGCGATGAGTTGATCAACGTTCGATCGTGATCCAATCGGCTTGCGAGGTTCATGTTCCGATCGAGAAGCAACGTTTTGCGTCACGTCGATCTATAGTAATGGGGTCAAAAAGGAAGCCTAGTCGACTAGACCGCGAGTGCGATTTCCGGTTCGTTCGGATGCTTCTCAAGTGAATCATTGGTCACGGCGATGCCTCGAGAAAGGGTTTAGTCATCCAGTCTGCGCGGCGCGACCTTGCAGCTGGTCTCATTGTCGCTCGTGCGTCGCGCGCGTTCGCCGCATCTACCGCGGCGTCGTCGCCTCATTGTTCGCGAAACCGCGATGCACCTTTGTCGTTAGCCTTCTTATCGTCTCTCTACTTATGTCGTCGCTTAATGTCGACAGTGGCGCATCATGTAGTTTGTTCGCACGCAAACCGCCTCGCGTTTATCATGCACGATCAAGGGAAGCAGCATTCACCTCTGTCAGTGGTTAATCCGTGAAGCAAAAGCGAAGATATTTTATTGCGTCAACTTGTCGTCAACCGCGCGTCAAAGAAACATGCGTTTCATGGTCACGGTTTTCCTCCGGTATATAATAAATGACGTGAAAATTCAGAAAGAGAACGCATAAGTAAAAAGTAGATATTAAAGTATAATATATTTATTAATATTAAAATTACAATGCATTTTACAAATTACAAATTTCGGCAGCGTTATTACAAATTGCACTTTTTGGAAGTATACAATCTGCGGAGAAAAAAATGAAGCAAGTTGAAAGTACGCGTTTTTACAATGAAATATGCGCAGACGCTATATATAGAATTGCGTATGCAGAAACATATAACGCGGCTATCTGCGTCATTAGGCACGGTATTACGGCACTCACGTTTGAGTTTACCGTCTCGATAACCATCGGGCTCTCACGGCCGAGATCGTCGCTGTCAGGAATGTCGCGGGAAAGACGAGTTCATCTCATAAATGTTTGCTCGTGTATGAGTAGCGAGGTGACAAAGAAGTCGTTCTCTGATCTACCCTGACGACCGGTCGTCGAAATCCCACTCGACTCCACGGGGAGTTCGTTGCCCGCGTTCATGAAAGACTCGCTCGAATATCGAGAAAAATACGTAACGCTACTTAATTCCTGAATGGAGCTGACAGATTTCGCGTTTCCGAGGACGCGCAAGTCGTTTTGCGTTCGCCATTTACCGTTGTGCTTATACACTTCTTTCGCAGACGCGGGCAAGAAGTCGCAGTAATGTGGAAGACCGTCAGTAACCATGCGAGGTGGTTAACGGACTATCGTTTTTCACAGCGTTTAGCTTTTGCTAATGCGAGTTGTATCCATCTACTGAAATTATGGAACGTGTTACTAACGGATATGATAAATCACGTCCATTTACATACGCGTGCGTTTAACCCGGAACCATTTTCCAGTTTAATGCAGTTTTCGATTCGAAATATCCGCGAGGTACTATACAGGAGATTAATAATGGGAATTTTGTCTTTTCCAGGTACGCAATTATAACAGCGGCGAGAGAAGCGTGCGGAAGATATCACCAAGTATCGTGAGTTATTCGTTTTGGTGCATATACTCGCTCGCGATATACATACGTACATACATCTATTATAACGCGCTATCTGTTTTCATATAAAGTTTCAAATGAGCTCACACGCGCGCTTTGTCGCTTTTACAAAAAACGTAAAAAGGAAAAAATATAGAGTTAAATATAATGAAAACGAAGAGATATAAAATAATTACGGAAGAAAGGCGTCAAGAAAGCGGATCTGGGTGCTCGTTGGGGTTTAATAATTAATTAAAATACGTTGATTGCACGCCTCGGTTGAACTTTTAAGATAGATTTACGTGCTCATTTGTATCGCTGGTAAGAATTCCAACATGCTTAACGACCGATTCATGGTGAAGCCTCGTGTAGCTTAGCTAACATAAAACTAAAGTATAAATTAAAACAGGGAAACTTGTAGCCAACCCGACTGGCATATTCCTTTATTTAGCAAGTATGGATTCTGTCTTATGGACGACGACGACTCACTTACAATTAGTATTACTTGAAAAGGACCCAAAAATAGGGTCGGAACGTTGTATTTGCTGAATATGCCAGTTGGGTTGACTACAAGTTTTAATTTTTAATCATCACTGGCGACTATAAGTAACTTCTCCCTAACGTATAAAGTTATAATGTCAACGATGAAATTGCTAAGCAGTTTTCTTAACTAGAACAATTTTATTATAACGGAATAAAAATAAACCACGTGCTCAGATCGTTAAGCGTTTACACAAAATCTTTCATGACGAAAGCATTAATAGCGCGATTATTTTGGGAACCGTGCGTGCAGCATCTGCACACTACTGGCGCTACCGAGTTTCCTCTAGTCCGCCGTACTCCAAGACTATTAATAGTACTCTCTCGGAATCGGAATGTGATTCAGTACTTTCACTGTCACCTCCTCACGTGAAGCCGGTAGACACGCGAGCGGCAGTCCGTGTACGCACGTCCGTAGGCGTGTCTTCGTCTCGCTCTGCTCGGAGCCTGTTCTCCGTTTCTTTCTGACTTTGCGTGCGTTATGTTTTTTTTCCCCCCCGTTTCTCGTGTCTACCGATCGTGCGTACGCGCGCGCGCGTCATTTCTACCCGTCGTTGCGTGCTCGCACTTACGTCACGACGACCGAGCTCTATCTTCGCGGATCGTGTATTCTTCTTTTCATTCGCGTTTGCGCATTATCGCGCGAGCATTTACGAATGCCCGCGATTAATTAGCGTTATCTGCGTCTGATGCTCCTGATATCCCGGCCGACGGCAAAAAGTGACGCACTGCCGTCTGTCGCGGTCCTTCGTCATGACTTTGGTATTTCTAGAGATATTAATTGATATTTTGAATAATTCATTAACGATTATAATCAAAAGATAACATATCGATAAATACGTCAATGAGTACCGTGAGAGTTGGGAAAGGTGTTGAATTTTCAGCAGCTCTTAACATGGTAAAACCTCATCGCAGGCTTTGCGGAATAAATTTTTATTCTACGAGGCACATAATAACACAACTTATACTCAACTTTCCTATTTATAACGTCAGTGTTTTCTTGACTGTATCTGGCATTTTTAATAATACCGAAAATTTATTGCGAAAAATATTACCTCAGCCAGGGTTTGAACATGGACTTCGCTACTCATGCCTCAGTGGTCGAATCGGTGAGACGCTCGCCTAGAGGGTAGAGAGGCCCAGGCTCAAACTCTGGCTGCGGTAATACTTTTCGCAATAAATTTTTCTGTATTATTAAAAATGCCAGATATGGTGAAGAAAACACTAACGTTGTTAATTACTGCTGGCGACATTGAAGAATATTCTTGTTAGTTTCCTATTTATATTTTCTTCTTTCAGAATATTTAAAAGTAATCCTTGTAACATTTAGCATAGCTTGAGAAGATACATTGAAAATTGAAATGTTCCGTAGGTGAATGCATTATGTTAGCCGAACTCATTGCGAATGTGCTTTCTTTCTGCCCGAGGCTGCAATTATAAATTTCCATTTCAAAGTATCGCGCTAATACGCGGCGCATACGATAGATTCCGACGCATAGATTGCACGCATCGTAGGTAAAGTTTACGTTCATGGGCGGAATCAATTAGCTTGGAGTTTTCAGCCGCGCTTAATAGCATACATAATTGCTATACTCGCGGTATCCTATCGGCTGATCAGTTTTCTCGAGGAAAACTCCCTGAGCGGAAGCGTCGCAACAGTGCATTTAAACGAGGAACGTAGAGGAATCTTTAGATCGGCGCCGACTCTTGCGTTATCCAGCATTATTTAATCTACAGGCTCCACTAACCGTCCCCAAGTTTTCAACCTGGAGACGCTCCACCCCGCTTTCTAAATCACAGCCGTCGCGTCACATGCGTCTGAGATGAACGCGCGCCGTCGTGCGGTCCAACACTGATCTGTGCATTGAATCAATTAAACGGAAACAATTATTCGTCTTCGATGCCGCTGGCTACGCTCGTTTTTCACGTTCTTACAGTGTGCACTGCGGGAGAATATAAAGGAATCGCGTGCGAGTGCGCCGTTTGCAGCAGCCGATCGAAGCTCGGTATCCACCGCTAGTTAACAGACTATTTCAAGTTCTCCCTCTCTCTCTCTCTCTCTGTCTCTCTCTCTTTTTCTCCCAGTCACCTTTGTGCGACTACGTGGAAAGAGTACGGTGCCTGAATAGCCGAACGACATTTCCGAATCGCCGGTCTCTCGGCGCGTGCGATGAACGAACGTTGATACTGCACTCTCGTGTTCCTCCTTACTTTATAGCGCGCGGACCGTCGTGATTCGCGGATCGATTCGGATCGAAACTCGTTAGAATGCATGGAAGCACGCACTAGTCGGCCTTGCAAAATGCCCATTCGAGCCTGTGCGAGGCAAGGTTTCCCGTACGTAAGTGCTTAATCGGCGATGCCATTCGCGATTACGTGGAGGATCGAGTAACCGCGATATAATAGAAAATTTCGTAACACCCGCTCTCGACCCGCGAAAGTGGCACAGCCGGCACGAGCGCGGCCGCTGGTGGATATCGAACCTGCGACACGGGATCGAACGAACGGATAGCGCGGCTCGGAGATAAACGGACGGAGCTTGTTGCGGCGCGCGCGATGCAACCCGTCGTGGCCCTGATTTCGCGGCGCGCGGTATCGAGTCCGCGATTGGAATTGCCTTCGCGCCGTAATAATCGCGCGGCGGCTTCTATGCGCGTCGGTTGCGCTAAAGTGAACACGTGCCGCGCGACCAGTGAAAGTATGCACTTACGTATCGGAAACACGCGGCTCTCGGCGCGTCTATCATACGCGGCGCCGCGTGATTAAGGCGCGCGACAGATACGCGCCGGACCTTAATTATCGTTGCGTGCCGCGGAACGGAGGTTCGTACGTGCGCGTAAATACCCTCGGCGTCGAGGAGCGTAGAAAGGTCGCCTATCGAGGCTTCGAGAGCGAGAACCAGTTTCCTCGGGGAAACTGTTCTGTCCTCCGTGATCGAGGACAGGGGCTCGATTCTTTAATTCATTCGGAGAGACGTATGCGAAAATTCTGCTCTTACTGAAAAGTTGCAAGTTGATTGACTATTCGCATGGTTTTTTTTTTCCCCAAAGTGGTGTACGGATTTCGGGCATTACATAAAGCAACACGCCCGCAAACCAACCCCTGGGCGATATATTGTAGTTGGCAGCTCCAACTCCAGACTAAAGCCAACGGCAGGCGATATACGATTTTTCCTACTGGACTGCTTACGAGAGCCAATCAGGATTTAACCTCAAGTCACTTGATCTAAAATTCTGCATCCTTGTTGGGTCTTGTGAGCAATCCGGTAGGAAAAATAGTATCGTTTGCCGTTGGCTTAAGGCTCGATAGGCTTATCACTCGTCAGTCTAACACTGCTTGATTACTAAAACTATTATATTGTGAGAAGAAGCCGGAAGGATAACTCGCCACGCTCTACTCCATAACGCCTGGCACCGAAACGATATCGCGACGTTACGTTTCGCGCAGTATTGATAATTGTTACGAACGAAAGCGACACGACGATATTTCAGTAAAGAAACTTAAATGTCGTTTGTGTCGTTCAGGCGACCTAGTATAACGATTCGGAATTTTACTTTACGACGTCACGTTTCTTTCGCCGATAAGATCTTTCGTTTATCGACTCCGCCGCGAGTCAGACGCGCGATCAAATTGAATCGCGTTTGACTTGATAGCTATGAAAATTTCAGCAGCCACGTAACGCTGCGTATCCGTTCGAAATATGCAGCTCACCGAGTATTGGCAAACCGCTTCTCGCCGCGGATTGTATCGGCGCGTTATATGTCGATTCAACAGTGTAGCACCGCATATCTATCGTTTATGCGACTCGGCCGTTGCGCGGTTAGGTGCAACGTGCTCCTAGAGTATGTAGGTTACATTTCACAAGCGACGTTGTGTCTGGTGACGTGTCTGGCTCGGCAACAGTTTTCAGTTCGTGTGGGCAACGAGATTCTCTCTCCCGCTCGCACGTGCCCCGGTGCAGCGAGTAGAGGCTGGAGCGCTGGGCGAGTAGGACCTGGTCAACAGTACTGGCAGTCAGGAATTTAGAACGGCTTCATTGTCTTCTCGCGGTAAAAGCGGACTAATCGCTTCCTCGATGGTTCGTTTCATAAAACGCGAGCTCGCGAGTCGCTCGTTAACAAGGACGATGATTCGCTTACGACAGATCGCGAGAGCGGACGCTTCTTTTTCGTTTGCAAACGATTTCGCCATAACGCGCCTCGCGTCCCGTCGCTTTTACTCCTTTATTTTCTCTCGTTACCCAGCGGCTCGACGATCCTCTATCGACTCTGGTAAAGTCGTTCCAGTCATGATTTTTCGCGAAGGAATCTTTCGCCGTCCGTTTTTATGAATACTTTTATTGTCGTTTCGACACAGTATTAGATAAGTTGCCCAAACTGTCGTTCACGTGCCTCTAATTGCTGTCATCAAGTCGCGCCGTTTCAGGACGAAAGAAGGCGATTAGATAAACGACATAATGATAGATCTTCCCCTTTTCTCTGTCATCTTCTTGCTGTTCGCCTTCCTCCAAATTGAAGAAACAGCCTGCAATAAGGAGATCAAGTTTCGCTTTCCACAATTCGCCGGACGTCAACTAAAATTGCACAAAGACCGCCCTCTTAAAACGAACCTCTGAATTTAATTATGGTGAAACGTTTGCGGGAAGATAAGCACGTCTCGACGGAGATTGTTTCGTCTTTTCGCGACGAAATCGTACGACTGACGTCACGAAACGCGACGAATTGGAGAATGGGTATCGAGCGAGATACGCGATGCTGCGCGGAGATTCCGTACGTGAGGTTGCTGCCTAACAGCCGATGTACGGAGGATACGGCTGATGACGACAACGTTACCGTCTCTTCTCTCGTCCGAGCACGAAACACGTTTTACTCCCTGTATTACACCCGGCGCATCGCCAGGGCGTACAATAGCTGCTTATTATGCCTCGTACGCTCGCGACTTCCGACTGAGCAATCGCGGATTCTGAATCACCGCGGCGCGGCGAGAGAGTCAGAGGGCCCCGTAGATCTCGTTAACCCTGGACTCCGTGTCTCCCCCTGAGAAACCGCGCGGATAGCACCGTGGAAGAGGCTAAGCGTGACGCGGTTGACGGGTAGTCGAAAGTAATACCGCGGCCGCCGTCGTTAATTACGGGATAAGTTTGAGTTTCGAAAGCGGAATCGTGCCTCGCCGCGAGCTGCGGGATTAATAACAAAGTACTCATCGGGTTGCGCATCGGTCTGAACGCGGCTTGTCAAGAGCAACGAGCTCGTGCCTGTTATATGCGATGTTTCACTTGCGCTCGCGGCTCGCGTTGTACCAGAACTCGCCGGGAAATTGTTCGAGGCTAAAGATTACCACGTCGTCGAATTTACAGCGCGGTGCTTTAGTAGTCGCGGTCACCAATTGGCAGCATCACCTTAGCCCAGCAATACGATATCTTCCACACCTGGCGAGCTTCGCGATTCGACGAGTTTATCTCGAAATCCGAATGGATCATGGACTAAACCAGCGCGTGAATATCACGTTTAATTAATGCATAGCTAGAGAAATCACGTTTGCCCCAAATCAAACAAACGAGAGCGCCTTTAAGTCCGAGCAAGATGTTGGTAGCCTAATAATTGTAATCTAAAATGTGACCGTTCATATACCGTTTTTCACCTTGTCCTGCGCGCCGGTTTCTTTTCGGACATAACACAGTTTTATTTAGGTGGAATCATCGTCGTCGGTAAATTCACATATTATAATCGATAAACAATTTATAATTATTTAAAAATGCTATATTCAGCATTCAATACCCCCCTCCCCGTACTGTAAAGAATTTGTTTGATTTATATCGCAATGATCTATTTATTTACCCCAAATTCATCAGACAAATGCGAGCGACAAGCCTCAAGGGTGATCCTTAATGATTTCGTTGCTAGATGAAAATCACGAAGTTGCATGTCTTGACGTAAAAACTCGAGACATAATTGAGCTAATAGATATTTCCCTATTACTTCTGATGCAGCGCACCTTTAAAGACCTCAATAGCGAGCTAAAGGTAGGCCGTTTCGACGATCTCTTTGCCGATAGAAATAAATGATCGGCGATACATAATACCTATTTGAAAATGGCAGAGACGAGACCAATTTCGTGCCAACCGACGTAAATTCTTCTCAAGTCGTTCGCTCTTCCATCCGGTCGACCTCGATGCAGTCACGGCAAGAGCCGAGGGGAGATGTTTTGCTCCGACACGCTTTAAGTAGCAACAGGCGCGTGATCGAGGATTCCACGGAATAATCCTGGACGGCGGCCGACCTTGAAAGGGCCTGTCGTACGTACTCGTGCAAGTCGCGTGCCCTACGCGATGCCTTCACCGAGCCTGACGTCACCGCGACCCGGTCTGCGGCGGCGTTCCCGCGCGATCGATTACGGACGGGTAAAACGGCGGACACGCCCGCTTACGTTTCGCCTCGAAATTTCTGCTTTATTTGTCAGCGCGTCGGACATTGTCGGACAAGAGAGAAAAGAGTCGAAAGAAACGCACAGAGGCGTGTCTAGCGGACCCACTTGGCTGCCCTTGGCTGCGAGTCTCGCCCTCGGGCTTTTTTCTCCCTTTCTCCCCTTTTTGCCGTTCAAGAGTTTTATATCTCGGAATATTTGGAACGTTTCGGAGCCGGCGACTCGCCTTCAGCGAGCGACCGTTCCAGGCTCGATGCTGGGCTACAGAAGATGATCTACATATCAATAAGACGCGAAACGAGATTTACTTTGTCAGTCGTTCGGAACGAAACCGCGGGCGAGCGTTTGGCTGTCAAAAAAATCTCGTTAAGATTAATCGGTCGTATCTCGCGTGCCGCCACGCGTGATAAACGAGGCGTAAAATTTCGCACGCGACGAAAGGGAAATACGGTAGAATCGTGCGATAACTGATTTCGCGTATCTACGATACATCGCAGATACGCGTATCCATTCAGAGGCGCGAAATTGATTTAGGCGTTTAAATCTACCGCTGCTCGTTAGACTATCTCGAGATTATTAAGTCTCCTTTTGTATAGAAAGTAGGTAGCGCACGTGCATCTCTCTATCTAATAATTTATTTCAATAATCGTACCGCGATCCTCCGTGGTTTAGACGCATTCACGTTTCCTTTTCTTCGCGCAACTGCACACGTTACCGCCTGTCATGCCATTCATGGATTAATGATCTCGCGGCAATTAGGCGCGGATATCACCATTGTAATTTATAATTCCCCGCGTTCATCGACACGAGTGTGCGTCTCAGGTCGCTCGGTATTCAGAATGCGCCTGTTCGCCGTCGGCCGACCGCTTCGACTTGGTTGCTCGTCGCCTCACATCCGGCAGATCGAGTCGTCGACACCGCAAATCTTGTCTCTTTCGAAAAAACCGGAGACGCGCGCGCGCGTCAAGGAACGAATTCCCTACGCACGCGTGTATCATCATCGTGCCCGTCCGCTGCAACCTGGCCGCCCGCGAAGTTACGACCGCGAGATTCCCGAGGAATCCATCGATAGCAATCGCGGGGTTACGTGATCGCGCGAGAGTGCCCCGCTGGAATCTCACCGGAATGAGCACGTTCCCTGGCTTTGATTTCACGGTGGAAAGGGAGAGTACGTGTGTGGTCGCGACTGGACAGACCGGGCAGCAGCTCTCGCAGCGTTTGCCCGCGCAAAGTCATCGTCGTCCGTCGTAACGCCCAGCCAAGAACGATATCGTGTCGACTGCGAAACGAGCCGCGACGAGGTATGTCGCGGTAGAGAGACGCCTGATCGCTGAGGTTGGTCGCCGAGGGCTCTCGGTCGAATTGCTCGAATAAGGAACACACCGTTCCTGGGAACTCTCCCGATAACGAGTCCCGGACGCGAAAACGCTTTTGACCTTACGAGCCGGTCTTCGAGCCGCGAACCGATCAGTGAGGCGAGTAATGACGAGACAGGCTGCGTTACCGGATGATTCATTGCCCCATTGGCGCGAACGCCGCCTCGAGGACCGCGCTCCGCGTAACTTGCCGTTCTACACTTGGAGTACCCGCACAGATCGGATTATTTGCCGAGAAATCGTGAAAACCGCTTTGGCGATTTAACGGTACAGGCACGCGGCAAGAGGGGCATCTTGAATGACATCGGACCGGCGTCATTGATTGTTTTTCTACCTCCAACGATCCAGCAAGCGCCGCGGGTGAGACGCGCCCTGTCAAGCGTGGTGATTTCAACAAGAGGCTTAATTACTTGTGGAATCTGCACGTTGCGATACATTTTAGTCTTCTTCTTCCTCGTGTATTAAACTTAATGTCTGTTTTATCCAGTTCTCGTTCTGGTACTTTGAGCATTTGGTTTTACTTCATCTTCGGTAGGCTGCTAAACCTTGCCGAAGGGAACCTCTGGAGGGCTGTACCCCTAAAGGGGTATGTGTGGTAAAATACTCTCGGTAGTTGTCACTTCCCTTCGGGAGATTCCTAAAAAAACTAACGGTGTCCGTGGATTTGAACTCGGATCTTTCTGTTCATTTGTTTACTAAGCAGCGCACATTTCTCTGCGCCACACTCGCCACCAATTTTAGTAGGCATTTTTAATTAGACATAGTTAAATCTTTAAGTCGTGATCTACGATTTTGGACTCGTTATGCGTATCTTCGAAAAAGCCCGGAACTAGAAGTGACAACTTTTTAGTTCTACTATAAAGAAACGACTTTGTCAAAATGTTATAAATGTTTGAAACAAGTAATGCTTCTTATGCTTATTGAAGAAAGCGTAGGGAAACGGAATTAAACACCTTTAATTGTGTCTCGCTAAAGAATCGTGCGTTTTGTCCTTTGTCAAGTTTCTCCGCGACATTTCGGTCGCGCCTTTGTCAGAGCTTCGAGATGAAATATCTCAAGTATTGACCTTTGACGCGAATCGTGATTGCGTAACGGCCTGAACGAACGAGCGACAAACACGGGACAACGCGATCGTGCCGAACAAATGACCGCGATCCATCAGTTCACGATCTCGGATAGCGACGGAGGTCTAATAGTGTATTTTCGTTACAATATCGAATCACTTTCACGGGGCAGAAACCGTGAAACGAGGCCGTTGGCTCCCACGGTGTTACATCTTTCTCGCCAGGTTCTCATCTTTCCGCTCCCGGTCGAAGCCGCCATTAAAGGACAAAAGCAAATGCATCCACAGCTCGAGCGACGGCCATTGTTTGACGTGTTCGGCCGTCTCGGCCCTTCCGTGTCGGATGCGCGGCCCGAATGTCTGAAAGAATCGCGTGGGTGTGGAAGGGTTGCCGGCCCATGGAAACGAGTTCTCTGCCCGGCACGGACGATAATACGACGATTTCCGGTCAACCGCATGTCCTGACAAATGATGGTGTGCGCGTAGGCACAAGTAGCGTGGATGCAAATGTATCTTCACCACTTACTGATCCGTTGTGGTTTGAGGGATTAGACGCGCGCGTAATGAAAAAAGCGGAAAGCCCAGTCATCAATCTTGGACAAAAGTCGTGCAACGTGATTTGATTCCGCGTGGATCGAATAGATCGCGTCGAATAGATTGGACATGATCGAATGGATTGGAGATGTGAGAGTTTACTACCTGGGAAGAGAAGGAACCCGCGAGAAATGGCGAATACTCCAAGTTGTGCAGTCATGCAACGCACAAAGCTACTTCCTCTCGGTGATGTACCGCTAGACCGGACAAATAAAACTCGGTAGATTTGTGTTTAAAAGGACGATTAGCGACGACAAGGCGCGGCACGGGCTGCCGTAATTGTCCGGGCAATTACTGGCGGATCTTTTTCCCTCCGTCTAATTATGCGACCGCGACGTAACGAACGGATACTTTCGGACGCTGAGCAGCAGTAGGAATGCCGTACGGATGTATCGCGCGGCATCATTAATAACGTACGCCGCAACACCTCAGGAAGGATGTCAGTGTCTAGACGTGCCTCCTCCACCGTGCGACGATAATTAGCTATTATGAGAAGTTACGCAACCTTCCGCGGTTAAACGCCTTTCCGGCGCGCGCAACGATCAATGAAAGAACAATATTCTAATCACGCAGGCACGCGAGCACGCATCGATTCATCTCGTTTCTATGACGTAACGTACGCGTGATACGAAGTCGGTCGCGTGTAACGTCGTCTAAACGGAATTGAAGCCTGAATGTAACGCGGCTAAGCCCGAGTGGAAAATGCTCGTGTGCACGGAAGGTGGGAGGATCGCGGAGGTCGTCGCTCGCCTCGGGCAATGGAAGGCAAAGGCGCTGATAATTTCCACTTGCGTCTGCTCCATCGCGTGCACCTACACGCGTGTGAACCCCGCGTATGCAGACGCGCGGCCCTCGCGTCCAAGCGTGAGCGTACGCACACTTGGCAGCACGCGTGCGCGGCACATACGTTCGCACGCCCTGCGTGTCTTAGGACACACAAACCCCGCTTATGGGTTTCTGTAAACTCGAACAGGTAATTCCATTAGCGGACGAGAGGAGTGGGTGTGTTGCGGCGGTGCCCTCGAGCGTGCGGGCGCGCTCCCGCGAGCACGTTCGCGTCCGCGTGCGTTCGTTTACCTACCTGCCGTTTTACAGTTAACCGGTGATTTTTCTGGGAAAAATAAGGCGCGCTTGATCCCGGGATCGTATATATCGAGGATGACCGTGCGTCGCTGCCTTGCATCCACTTACGTCACAGTAGCCTCCTACTCGCGTAGATCGGCCTGTAAAAGGGTAATTTAAGCGCAGGTGCAACTTGCAACCACGAGCGATGGCTTATGGTTCTGTCAGTCGACGCATGAGTTACGGCGTATAAATAATTTATTTCGGATAAATATTACCGGCGATAGACGTCAGAGAGTCGAAACGATTATACGAATGACTCGTCGCGGATACAGTTAACATTTATACGCGGGTCAATGGGGTATGTTAAATTGTCGTAGAGTTTCCAAGTGCTCATTGTTCGCGCGCGCGCCGCCGCCGCCGCCGCCGCCGCCGCCGCGACAGGTCCGATCGCGGCGGGCCGTAAACAATAAATTGTCGTATCAGCTGCGCTCGAGGCGCGAGCCCGTGACGCGACTGTCCTTGATCCGAATTAAGATGTGTATCTTTCGCAATTAAGATGATGGACGTATCTGTGCACAAGGCACGCATATTGTAGTCGCGAGCGGGCTCTTGTACCTGGCAATTTTGCTCTGGGCCGAAACGCTACACGATCCGTCAATTATTGTAAGAAGTGCCGTTACAGCGATAATCGACCTCATGATCGACTCGCCTTATGCCATTTCATCTCTACCTTTCTCTCCCTTCGGGGAGAGGGCATTCTTAATATTCGTATTTCTGTAAATTTCTCCATTTTGCGTTATACAATTCTATTTGTACAATAATTTCGTACAATTAACGTACTACCGCGTACGTGTTTGCTTTGGACGTCACAAATTTGAAGTGTCATTCAGAAATTAATGCCCAACGCCACGTTTTATGCAGTTGTTTATTTTGATGCAACCTTTGTTCCATACCGATAGATATGAATTTAGTTGAAGTTCAGCTGATTGCTACACTCTTTCAAGCGTCATTTCTGGGAGGGATAGTCAAACCAGTGACAATGAAATCGTTAACACGAGAGTTAAATCATTCCGATGGACTTGAATTAATGTTTATGGAAACGCCTCGACATAAATTAAACTTTAACAACCTCCACTTTTTAGCTTATAATCGAATTATTATTTATCGTGTATGATTTTTCGAATGGGTAACCTTTTCTTTACACGCCACAGCAATTAGCGGCTGCTTGGCCTGTTAATCATAAATAAACAATCTTGCGTTACTCGCGCGTTCTCAAACAAAATTCTCGTGATGTCAGAAATGTCAAAGTTCGCCTCTCGACGTGATATCTCAACAGGGAAGGTACATGTACCACAAATGTACTTAATGTCATCCGTCTCGATGGGTTGACTCGACGCTCGAGCCACAGCTGGTAGATATTCGCGCGGCCGCTTCTCGGTTTTCAATCATAACAGCGACGGGCTTCGGGGTGTGCCGTTTTTCGCGTTGTTAACATCAGCTCGACATTGCCTTCGAGTCAATTACTCGGGTTTCTCGTCGATCGTCGACGAACGGTAGGAAAACACGTACCTGCCGGTCCCGGAGCCGAAACGGCACGCCTGGCGAGCGGTATCAGAGCCATGCAAATCGTCGTGATGGCCTCTAAGATCGGCGGCGCCGGGGTCGTGTGAACCGTAAACTCTTGATACGAGCGTAAAGGCGAAGCGGCCTTTCCGAAGACCTTAAAAGTCGCTTAACCGCGCCGTCCGACTGACGAAGAAGCGGGTCAACCACGCCGAGAGATCTGCAAATCGACACGACATCGTAAAACTCGCACGAGGAGCCGGGCCGAGCCGTGCCGTACCGTGCCGCGCCGTACCGATCCGCGGGCGAGCAGATCCCGCTCCGGTCGTTCCCGTAGAGCGAGGCACGTAAAATCCTAATCCACAGAGAAGCGTGAGGTAGTGTCGTAGGGTGGCGAGACGATTTCTTTGAGAAATCACCCGACATTCGTCGCGTCGCCCAACTCTCCTCTCCTCCACGCGGTGACCGTTTCTCGAGTGCTGCTTTCGCGAGAGAAGGAGACCGGCTTTGATTTGCGAAACATCAATCTTCATAATTTATTGCCGACCCGCGCAGCGCGGTGTGGCAATGGCGTTCCGGCGAGCCGGCCGACGGGAACGCGGCCCTTTTCGGTTGGGCAACAAAGGACTAGTCCAATTTCGAGCGATGATTTCATTCCTCGGCCGGCATTCGCCATTACGGCCGATAAATGTCGGCTGGCGCGCCGACGCTAAAGCGTAAACGCGAAATAAATCATATCGCGAGTGACGAGGACGTTACCTCGGATTGCCCTCACAATTATCGCGTATAATGCCTTACGCGAGGTACGCGAGACGAGAATTATCTTCGATACTGAAACGCAACCCACGTACAAAATAACGCGCGCGCGTTACCTTTAAAACCTCAGCGGATACCAGCGGTAAATTGTAAAGATCAGTATCAATGTTACGTGCAGAATTACGACACTCGTTTCATTACCGTGCGAAATGATTGCGCGGTGATTAACAATATGCAATCGTGCGTTTGACAGTTTGACCCGTTCTCGCGAACACCTCTTTCTTCAAGGCAGCTGCGCGCGGAATCTTTCTGCCCGAAGACGCAGGAATCCCGAGGAATGTATGTAACTTCTGGCTGGCCAGGTGGTCCGTAGTCACGACGAACCCATATTTGACGGTCCCGAACAACCGATCCTTCTCTCCTCACTCGGCTTCTCAGCTTACATCGTACATCCTTGCCGCTCGAATATCTCGACGTGCAAGTTTGACGTGGAACTCGGTGTTTCATTAAATAAAGAAAGAAGTTTACGCGCGGGCTCCGGCCCGGAGTCGAACAACGCGACTACGTGGCGTCGAGTTTCATCAAAGTCGTGCAGCCGAGAGATGGTCGGGCGATGGTACTCCGTTACTTCGTGAATCGGATTTGTGCCGCGTTATCTCTCCGGCCCCACTGGAGAAACGAGAGGATCAACCGGCACACGGTCCCGTCATAACGACACGGACGGTCGTTAGAAAAGCATTAGAGAGTATGTACTGCACGAGATCCGCGACGGTGGCCAGACTCCGCGAAAATCCCCCCGCCGTGTCCCCGCCCTCGTCTTTCTCTGCTTAATTGGGCGCCTGTCTGTCCAACGCCCGATTACAACGGGCCGCACACCTCGATACTTTTCGTCACGTTGGGTTAACCCGGGTCGCCCGTCTCGATTTCATCTGCCACTCCGGAATTCTCCCCCGGCGAGAAACTTCCGTCAGCGCTTGGCCCCGTGTGCTTTCGCTTTCTCTCTTCCTCCTTCTCCCGCGGTCGGCAGGGATCTGGAGGAAGATCGATGTCTCGCGTTTCTCCGTCAGATATCAGCGACGAGGGACCCCGGCGAATTTCTCGCGCGAGGAACGTTATCTCGGAAACGCTCGGCGCCTCTCTTTCCCCCTTCACCTCTGCGCGATATTCTCGGATCGGGGAATCGACGATCGCAGATACGGGAACTTGGGTTCAAGTGAGACCAGTCACGATCGATGTCGTCGGGCCGACCGTTCTGGAAAGGGATTCGAAATCTGGGGGCCCGAATTCTGGGCTATTAGGCAGAGAGATGATGCGGAAGACCGACGAGATCCCTCCCATCCCTCCTTCGTATCCCCTCCTCCGTGTCATCTTTGTTCTCAGGCTATTATGTGTGTGCGCGCGCTCGCGCGCGCGCCTGAAGCGACGTACGTCGGCGCGTCTCTCTCTCTTTCTGGAATCGCGCGCGATTCCTCTCCGTCTCCTCCCGCTCTCTTCGGCCCTGCGGGTTAGGTCGTCTTCGTGTCTGCTACCTGGCTGCTACACCGTTATCTAACCTCCAGCACCGGGACGCGCGTATGCAGCACACGCGTCTCCCCTGCAATCGGTACGCGCTCAACTCCACACGGCAAGCTCGAGAATCGTCCGCCCGCGGTGAGACGAGTGAGCGGCATAGTTAGTGCGTTCAGCAGGTTCCGATGCTCGTCGCCTTGAACCTTTCGCACGAGGTTCAAGCGGGTAGAACGCCACCGCCGTGGACCTTAACGCCGGCCGATCGTCACGGTCATAATCGCCGTGGTGGCAAATCGTTCGCTCGTAAAGCCCGCGTTCCGGCGTCGTTGGCAATGTCGCTGCGACATCGTGATTTCAGATTGCGACGTTGCTGTCCTCGCAATTGCAAAAGTTAATTCGCGCGAGTCCGAATACGGGTCTACGTACCCCGCGTAATTAACACACGCACTCGACATATCGATAAAAGCTTAGAGGTCGTAAAGCACAAATGCAAATTGCAATGTGAATTTAAGCGACTCTCGCATCGGCATCGCCGGGATCGTTTATCTGCCTCGCGACGCGACGCGGCCGAAAGTTATCATGTGAAAGTCCGATATTTTTATGTATCCGTGTAAAAGTACATCTCGGATACTTTGCTTTTTGCAGAGCCGCAATACCGAGCCTCGCCATTTATAACGCAGCGCGAGCTAAAATTACATGCAACATCACAGTCCGCCGTCACCGTTATATTTTATGATATGTATCCTGCGGACTGCATAATGACAGTAATACTTTTGCCAGCCGGAATCGACTTTAGAATGTAGTCTGGATCCAAAAAGAGAACGGTAATACGTAATAGCCTTAATCGTATCATATGGAGATACAATCTTAATACATCAGAAATACGTTGTATAACGCTGTGTATATATTTAGATAGTCATTATGTATATAGTCAGTATTCCATCATTCGAAGCAACAATAAGTTGCGTAAAACACTATTGGATCATTCGTTATGTAATGGTGACACAGTTTCGGCGAGAGCTACATTTCCTGCATCATTTTATTATAATTGTCCTTTTCCCGAGTTTGTACATTCATTTCAATGTTCGGAATTGATATCTACGGCAAAGAAACTCAAGCTTTCGCAATTCTCCAGCAATTCTTTCAAAGTAAGTTAATTGCTAATATATTTCGAGAGCTTATTTATGCAGAATTAATGCGCGTAGTCGTATATTTTGTTAATTATTTGTTATGACATAAGGCATAGAAGGTACGGGCAAGAGACTTTGCTTAACTTCGGTTAAGCGAACTATGATAATACAGGCTTGGTGAGCAAACCAACCGCAACCTGGCGCAGCCACGATCTCGTAAATCATCTTGAAAATGATTGCTCGATTATGTCTACGGATCGATTCTCTCGTATGTTGCAACGGGTGGCCCGCAAATCGTCGATCGATCGAGTGTCTGTTTTTCAGCTATATCAGGTTTGTTCAGGTCAACTATGGGAGTAATAGTTTTCTTGGTGCAGGAGGCAGGATCTGCTCGATAATATTATCTCTAGCATTATCGATATTATTGACACGAGTACACCAATAAGAGACGTAAAAAAGTACAATTGAAGCGATATCGTGCAAGACACCTTGTAACAGTAAATTTTCATTTAAACCCGCAACAACGAAGGGAGCAGCCTATGAAGATCTTGCCATCCGTGTCTAAATTAACGAGCATACGGCACAGAAACAAGCCTAATCTCCATTTAACATTTGCCTGAAACTTTTTAGTCGCTTTAGGATTAAATCGCGCCGCGAAAATTAATGGCATTTAGGCCTGGGAGGATAGATCTCCTGATTACAGAAGGGTTTAATTCGCTCGGTCGTGATGCCGGCCTTTGTTCGCCGGTACCTCAAGGTTTTCCGTCGGGCGCCGCGATGGCGACGCAGGTCAAAGCGGCGAGGAGGTCGACTCCGATGCGAGGAGCCGCACATTCTTGAAACGTCTCTCGCCGAATATTCTCGAAGAACTTGGGGTCAAGTCTCTTCGGTGCAATCAAACCGTAACAGGCTCGGCCGCTTCTTTCTCTTCCCCACCCCCGCGAGGATATTCCTCAAATTCTGACTCTTCTAGGCCGCCGTCCCGGGCGGCAAGTTCGCACGGGTTACACTGCCGATTATTTCTGCGCTTCAAGGGCAGAGACTGCGGGGCCGCGCTTCAGCGCTTTCCTCGAGCGCGGTAACGGTAATGGTAAGTGCCAGGATTTACGAGCGCCAATTCGCCTCGATAACAGCGCGGCGATGGGTTTCCTGGAAATCACACGAGAGTGCAAACCATCGCGGGGTGTTGCGCCCACCGTTTGGGAGACGCTCGAGCCAGAGGCCCCCAGCGTCTCGCGCCGCGCGCGGACGACCGACAATTCGCCCCGATTGAGAGACGAATGTTAATTACCCGTAAAACGCTGCCGCGCGTCGCCTCTTAGCGGCGAATTGCCTTTCAGCCGTGTAATTACAGCTGGCAAGTAGATGCAAGTGTTGCCGGTTGCAAGTGTAATGCCCGTAAGTAGATAATTGCACGGTGTGTAAAGGCGTGAATTTTTTCGCTGGAATAAAAGCGTCGAGAGGCTGTCGGTAGCCTTTGAATTGTAGGGGACTACTAATGGATATTACTCTCACCGCGCCGATTAGCGCGTTCGTCGGAGTGTGCGTTCGAACTTCGCGGCAATTTTTTTTTCCTTTTCTTTTTCTTTACTCCTTTTTCCATCGGTTACGTCTCGCCGCGTACAACCGGTTACGCCACTAATTCCCAGTTCGCTTCGGAAGAGGGCTAAGCTAGGCGCTAACACGTTAGCGACTCTATCGTGCCGCGGTCCCGAAGAAGATTTCAGATTACCCGTTGAGGTGAATATACGGTACTCGCTTTTAAAAAGTATAGTGACCTAGTAACACGTGGGAACGCTTAGGCGAAGCGACGCGAGCCGGGCTCGTTCTTGGATGCATCTAATGTTTCTTTGTGCGGCGGACTTTACCGTGACAGAATGTAGCAATGATTTCCAGGATTTCACAGCCGTTACATGCTCTTCGTAGTACTGCCGCGGTAGGGTATTCATATGCTCCTTTGTTTGCCTAATTAATGCACAGTTAACTCAATATTATTTCGAAATAGATGTTGCATAAATATTATGTGGCAATATCATTGTTACGCGCTTGTGCGTTGCCGCACGTGTCGTAGCATTAAAGATTCAAAATGTACAAAAGCAATTGTTTTAAATTAATGATACATTAGTTACTCATTGAGTTACTTAAATTATTTCTATTGTATATAAGATGGAGGAAAACATAAATTTCAAGATACAATTACATTACGTGAATAGATATAAAATTTAAAATATAAATAACAATAGTAATTCATAGAATTAAACAATTTTGACGAGTTAAAAATATAATAAAAACCTTCTTCACATTTTTCTTGATGAAAATACCATCGGTAACGGTGTCGTATCTTCTATACCCTTATTGCGTGCACACATCTACATAGAATCATGTTGCAATTGCACAACAGAATAAAGTTATTCGATACAAACGCCAAGGAAGCTCAGAAACTGAAGGGGGGGGGGGCAGTTCCGTCCGCTCGTTAGAGCGATCGCCTGCTCTATCGGCTGGGCGGAATCTCCGTGAAATTAACGGCGAACTAATTAACGGGAAAGGTTTTCTTCCCGGCGGCGATGCTACGAAAAGCGGAGCATCGGAACAGCACAGGGCGACGCGAATACATTATTAACCGACACACGTATACACGCGTACACACGCCGCTCCATTATGAGAGAGCTAATTTACTTGCCTCCACTATTCACTTATCTCCCGCGCTACACAACCCGACATTCCAGAAACGTAGAAAACATCTGACTGAACGCGGTTGTTTATGGCAATTACGAGAGTCGTGTAGCTGCGGATTCCTATCCCTGCTAACATCGATGCACCCGTAGATACCTCGCGACTCGCACGCAGCGATCTTCATTAGAATACAGGAGTTTTGATGGTGGAGCGGCAAACACTGTGAAGAATTTACCGTCATGATTTGTGCGGAACGCGCAAAGCAGATTACTCGCGCCCGATTGGATTACCAGCGTAATAATATCACACACAGTCGCGAATAACTGTACAGTTGCAATGACAACCTTAATAATCATACAGCATTTTGTTTTAATCGATCTTACGGTAAACGAAAAGTGTATGTAAAATGCATACGCTTCTGTAGCACACGTTGAAGATTACACAAAGTAGTAGAATAAAGCTGAATGCTGTGCACGTTTGATACGCGATAGATATCAAGCTATAAAGAAAATTTTTTAAACGCTGCAAACGCTTTGTTATCACCAATAAGATAATCTGAGTAAAAGTTCACGATTCTCCTTGTTCCCGTCGCGATAATCACTAGAACCGTTTCCTCTTGGAACGTTTCTGGCGTACGCGAGAATTATACCATAGCGCTAACGTGGAATATCGATGTATCGTTAAGAGTCAGGTTACTCAAAGGTCGGAATGTGCCGGATGTCTTCGTGCCTTTTCACGGGACTCGGCAAGATGCTCAGCCTCCGAACGTCGCTCCGAATGAGCGCGAGGAGCAATGAACGTCGCGTGCAGCGGGCATTCAAGCACGCGAGGCATGCCTTAATCGATCGAACGTTACGATCGTGCTCGATTGATCGTCCAGCGCGGCGATCCCGAAGGTGGCCGACGCGACCCTGATCGTCCCTGTGCCGCCGCCGCCGCCGCCGCCGTCGCCACCACCGCCACCGCCACCGCAACGGGTATAAGTACACGTCCATGTTCCGTGCAAGAAACCCGCATTTCCGGCTTCTTTACGGTTTCGCTGACCTCCCGGAAAGAGGAGCTCTCGCATGCATACGTCCCTGGCGCTTCGCGTCGATTTACCGCGACGTTCCACATTCTCTGCTTCCGCGTGTGAGACCAATGGTAATGTCACTTGCGGGCTGTTAGGAATTTGCTAACTGCACGCGCTTCTCTTCGCGGCTTCTCTGTTTCTACACGGCGCGGTGCTGAGGTGCGGAAAAGTGAAAAGAGAAACAACACCGTTTTGTCACGCGCAGTGTACAGGATGATATAATAGATTTTGCTATTTAATGGTTGTTTCTTATGACAAAAATCCAAAAATCTTTTTCAAATAAAATGTCTGTACACCCAGAAAAAAGGTTGTTTGAAATCAAATTTGTTTGAATTTTGACCTTAGTGGATTTTTATTTATAATAATTTCAAAGAAATAATTACTTCTTTACCTTAACCAAAATTTTATTTGGTTGAGACCGGAATTTCTAGGAGAAATTCATATATCTATTTCTGCACATCTAGCAAATGTTTTAGTAGAAGTAAATGAAAATTTTGTAGATTCAAAGAGATATGATTTCACCGCATCTCGCATGTTTAACCTAACTAAATCTTTTTTCTGGAGGTATGATGTTATTATAAATAATATAAAACATACAAAATATGCATTATATAAAAATCGCAATATTTCTTTAAGTATCTGTCATAACTGATTTTGTCCATAGCTCTTGACTTACAATTAGTTGTAGTCATATAACGTTACATTATATGCGTTTATTGTTCCACGATCCTCCCACTTTGTGTTGCGTTTAATTTAATTTTACATAATTTGGAATTAGATATGTTTACATTACATATTATTGTTGGTGTGTAAGTTTCAAATGTTACCCGCGAGCCTAGCCGGATTCCTTCTATTGATGAAGCCAACTCCGTTAATTCTGGGGCTGATTATAAAATCGAGATTAGCGAGCGAGATTGGCTCTCTAGCTATAGTTTCTCTTCGTTTTCTTGCCGTGAGATTTAGCACGATATACGGTATCGTCATCTGTAATCCGCTTCTTGCCAGCATATGGTGCATAGTCTAGTTCTTTTGAAATTCTGAGAAAATCGCGGTGTTGTAAACGACACCTGTCCTAAAAAAACACAGCCGCAAAATTGGTGTCACTGGGTAGCAGAAGCTAATTCCCACAACAGAAGCTCTTCCCCAAAAACTGGCTTAAGATGAGATAAACCGGTACAATGAATCACCGACAAGGTCTGATCCGGTTTGTTTTAATATTTCAACATCTTCACCGCGTGCCAGTTCCTTTTGTGCTTCAAAGAAAGAAAGAAAGAGTAGTGTACACTTAACATTTGAATGCGTTCATGAAACCGGCCTTGAGGCTCATTTGCCGCCCGCACGACCCTATAATCTACATTTCTCTTTTGACGACGAAGGTAAAATGTAAACATCTTCCCGTTCTTTAGTCGCATACAAAACACAAGTCGTGCAGAGGAAAGCGGAATGCAGGAAAGTGAGCAGACCGTGTAGCGAATTTCATTTTCACTCTCTTTTAGATAATAACACCGGAGGCTGGTTTTCTATTCACGTACGTTCCCAAATCTAGCAACGAAATCTTAATATAAATGTATTTCGTTTCAGCCATTTCCCTCTATTCTTCTTTGAAAATAGGTAAACTTTTCTCTACAAAAATTTCCTCCAAAAAAATCCGTTATGGCCCGTCATTCTCGTGCACAAGCAATTCTACGAATTCGCCCTAATTAGGATCGCGAACACTTTTCTTTTTCGCTAGAATAAGTCATGTTTTATTGTATTATTCTATATACATACAATTGTTTGCGAAAGTATATCTATTTATAAGCTAGCGAAGATCTTCGCCAGTGTAAAATAGAGACTCCTTTTACGCTAATTCACGCCTCTTTCAGTTATTTTCTAATCTAAAGTTTCACCAATATACAATTAACGCGGGTGACTTAGGTGTCAAAGTGAGCCATCTATCTTACCGGTTAATTTATGGAGAGCTTTAGAAGATAATCGAGAAAGACATAATTTGCAACGCTGAACGCGGACGAAGCATGTTTACTTTTTTTATGGACCATTTTCATGGTAACATTAAATATAATTATAGTCGTGGTCGTGACGGCATAATCATATTAGTCTTCAGTGATGTTAACATCGTTAGTGTCCCAGCTTTCGTAATGTCGTAACACATTTGACTTTATGATACGAACTAATCTCATTATTAACTCCTCGAGATTGTCAGTATATATTTTATTATCTTTATTGCAAAATTAAACATCGCATTACATGGATTTTGCGTGCAGATAATAACATTGTGCTCATTAAAATCTCCTGGGATTTCGCGGGACGTTCCGAGACGATAGTACGTTCCATTCGTTCAAGTCTCCGTTGAGATCCCGGGAGACTTCAATGAACGCAGTGTAGTGTTCTCGCGTAAAATATGTGTCGTACCGTGCGCTGCTTAATATCGCAACAGAAAAATAGTATCGAATGAATACCGCGTTTATTATTAAATGTGTACAATTTTTTATGTGAGATAAAAATATGAAATAATTGTACATCTATATTTATATAATTAGTGTCAATGTGTCTATTAAAAATTTTTTTTAGTACTATTTTATCACTTGAAGAATCATCGTCTTTTAAGCTAGTGCCACACTATGCGCGATTCGTGATTCGTGATTCACAGGAATTCGTTGGACATTCGTTATTATACAGGGTGAGTAAAAAGTACCGGACCGGTGAAATATCTCTACAAATATGGGAGATACAGAAAAATGTTCCAGACAAAAGTTGTACGGTTTTAAAAGGGTTATATAATGGTAAAATAAATTTTCGAAAAAATTTTTTATGGTTATATGGGGGTCGCCGTCGTTTTTTAAAATGGAACTTCTTATTGTTTATTATACTGTCTTATTCTACTAATTAATATGAACAACTTGAACAACTTGAAATATGAACAACGAATCGTGCATAGTGTGGCGCTAGCTTTAAGCTCTCAACAAAGTTCTTTAACGTTTTTCTACATGAGCGAAACACTGAATCGCGTTGACTTATATTAAATCTTTCATGCCGCTCAAGAGTATTATGGCTCTGTCATTCGTTTCTCTTCGCGTGATACGACATTTCCATTGGTAGCTCCCTGTATCTTTAACATTTTACCAGCAAAGTTTACGGCCGGTGTATTTCTTTTTTCCATTCGCGCGTCGAAGAGAGAGATTGGGTCTTTTTCGTGATATTGCGAGCCTATACGGAAAGCTGGGAGTCGTTTTTGTCGTTATTGCCGCGCGTGATTCTGTCATAGCCGCCTTGACAAAGAGCTCGCGATATACACATCTTTCGCATTGTACTTCTCGCGGAGTGGCCCGCGGTTTACGATACGCTACGCTCGTGGAACCTTGAATAGCGAATCAAGCTATCATAGTCCGAGCTAAATAGTAAAACCGATGCATTGCGTTTGGCTGCGGAGTCACATAAATATGAGCCTATAACACATATCGGCGGATACGTGATCGGAATAGCGCGCCCACGATCGAAAGCTAGAAGTACTCTGGTATTTTACTCGGCCGATCGGAACTGAAAAGCAGACAATGGTAAATATTTTAGGACTACAGAAGCTGCTCTCGTTGTTGTACAAGTTCGAAAATGGACGTTCCGATACAACTGCAATCTGAATTCGTACTTTCTATCGGATTGTTTTACCTGGTCGTCAGTTTTACGAGACATTTCGCGGGCCAACCGAAAGCGTTGTTGGTGCAATCGTAATTCGTTCTAGTCACGAGGGATTGTTCTCGCGCGGCGATCCACGAGACTGTGATATGGCCGATAAAATGCGGTTATTGCTAGAATCTAAATATGGAATTGAACTTACGAGATAAAATCGAGAACCACGATGTCGACGCCGCAAACCACGCACGTCGGAGATTAGATTTCAACCGCGCTCCACTTAATTTCGAAAATGATTTCTTATGAAATATGCCGACTTAGCGGCGTCTTTCCATCATAGAGGCGTTCTGACACGAGCGTGATGAAATTTCACAAGTACGCCATATCGGTAATCCCAACCGCTGAAGGAGACTGCCGCTACGTCGGGTTTACGACTCGGGGGTTAACGGTTTTTTCGTTTAACAGTTTTCATCCTCCGATATTACTGGATCGAGAAAAGCGCTCGCATGTATTACACTTGTTGCTCGAATCGCCGCAACAATTATAGGAGCATACCCGATGAATGTTAATGAGCCACGGCGCGGCGCCCGCGATAACTCAGTCTCAAGCTTCTTATCAGCGTAATCGTTTATTCTTTTGTTTGCATAATTATCGCTCATTAAGCGGGACGCAGCACGCCGCATTAATATGTTGCGCAGAGTCCGAAGAAATCCGTGGCATACATCTCAGTACCATATTTCTTCAGGCTATTACGTCGATTATCATTACTCCTATGTGGAAGTCTTTAATTATTAAGTGTTTTATATATAGCGCTATCTACTCCCGTTCTATCACGAATTGTCCCGCGGCTACTATACGAGAATAACCTCGATTCGATGCCTCGGGGCTATCAATCGTGTAAGGACTTTAATTCGTTCTTCGTTCGCTGCATAAAGATGATAGGCTCGTCGCGCGGGAAGATTCCGCGAACTCTGCGCTCTTCTCTCGCACGTCCTATTCCTTCAGCGACGAGGAGAAAAACGCGGAATGTCTCGGAATTAATTGAAATCAGCATAACTCGGCGCTGGGGCGCGCGTTCCTTCGTGCGAAACGACGACACGACGATTAATGGCCAGGATCATTTCATTCATCGTTCGTTCTTCACGCGCGCGCGGGGGAAATAACGCCAAGTGTAATGGTAAAGGTCAATGCCAATCGCCATCGACGCGGCAAGCCCCTAACTTCGATGGGAAGAATGTGATTTTTGCCGGCGATCAGCCGGCACAGGCGGCGGTGCATTCCCCGCGCGTTTATTTACAGCGTACTAATTAGTGCCCAACTAACGGGACAGATAGAATTATTAATATTCCGCGCCGACCATCTCACGTAACATGCTTTCACGCCCACCTAATTCGCTTAACTGCGAATGTTTCGTAATCGTGTTCCCGAGACAAATTGCCTTCGTAACGGCGGGCGTACTCGTGAAATTTCGTAGTCGGTTTTTCACAGTTAATTTCTCGTGATAATCCGAGGGGAAAACCGCTGAGGGCATTGTGGTGTACAGATTTGCGGCATTACTAGGCATTTTTTGGGCATTAGGCCTTGCTGGAGCATTATAAAGATATAATAAGACAAAATAAGGTAAAACAAGATAAATGAGATAAAATAAGATAATAAGATAAAGTAATGCCTGCTGGACATTAGTGGGCATTGGTGTACAAGATTTTGGTCAGCGGTTTCCCCCTCGTGATAATCCAAATATGGAACGCGCGATTATTATCAATAAGTTTTATATCGACCTTAACTGGAATATGCTACAGCAATGTAAAATGTAGAGAGAAAGAGACAATGGTGATTTTTTAATTCGAATTTTTGTCCAGTGAATAACAGAACTAAATATAAATCTTTCTTCATAGCTGTATTCTCGTATTCTCTCTTTTACTCATTTAATAGCATATGATTACTCGTTGTGAATGTTTGGCCACACCTGCGCGTTTATATCCGAGTTCGTTCCCATGTTCGCTGCGTGATTGTAAGCTTCGTCGCACGACTCCCTCCAAGGCAGATGAGGGAGACGTCGTAAGAACCTTGGCATACTATATCAGATAGAAATATGCATTTCCGTTACTCGTGAAGAATCAAACGAAATAAAAAGGCTGAGCACTAAATGGGAAAAACTTACATTTTATACAACCATAAAAATATGTTGCGTATCGTAATTTGCTTTTATAAAGTATACATTAATTATCTCATTTGAAAATTGGCAACATTACACCAGAAAACATGATAACAAATTGTATTACGACGAGTTTCTATCTTTGGATTTCAACACAGTATATGGTAAAGCCAAAAACTTTAAAACGTAAAAAATACTTAATTATTTTGCTCGAAATCAGTTAAACTGATAGAGATTGACGTATCAATTTAATTATTTGAAAATTTGTCGACGCTGATAAGAAGCAGAGTATTTTTAATACTATTGCCTAATGCTTCTTGAAATAATGTACCTATACCATGCTTTTGTAATGCGTTCGTTGCACGTACGGTTAATCCTTAGCTATTTGGTTTGTTCGCTGCATGCCACAAACTACGTGCATACCGGGACCGGGTTTTTCAAACGTCCTTACAGTTACACTCTGTACTGGTCTACCTCGTCCTCGATGAAAGAAATGCTCGGCGGTTTAATTTCGAAGACGGCAACGAAGACGAAGCCGAGGACAAGATGGTATCGATCGCAATTACCGGCGCGCAGACAAAACGAGCCGCGGTTCTCTCGTGAAGAGAACGCGGAACACAACCAAGAACAGATGTCGTTCCAGGGATTGTCAGTTGCCTGTTCTACGGAACATCGCACGCATTCAGTCCTCTATTCTACCATTATCGAATTTTTTTGTTGCATTCTTAGCTTTCGTAATTCTCGCTAGCCTGTTTTTTAAGTATATATTCCACTCTATTCGGTTTCACAAATTATCTCGCCTGCACATTAAGAATCTGCACAAATCCCTCACCTTGTAGATCTTTGATAATGAAAGCAGCTGAAAATCCTGCGAACGAACCGCAACTTTTTCGCATATTTCAAGAAATTCGCACCGTATCAATAACGGTAATAACCGTCTTCAAGCGCTTGTACGATATTCATGTACGTCGCATTAATCGCATTTACGCGTTAATAAAATTAATATGCGACGTCTTGCAACTTCGTTGGCCGTAATTTTGTACGAATCTTGTAAGGACTTTGCGAGATGGTACGTATATGTATATCTGAGTGCTATCAAAGAGAAAGCGCGATCTTTTCGAGCGAGTTGATGCAGCCTAGTGAGTGGGCGAATCTTCGATTAATCGATTAACGACGGATGCGTTACGCGAATTTATTTGCCGGAGTTTCACCGGTTGTCAAACGATTGGCGATATAACTCTCGTAACTACGAGAAAGTGTGGCGCGCAAGCAGGAAAGTGAGAAGAGGAAGTGCAAAGTAACAATATCGTGTAATATTAATGTACCGTGTAGAATCGCGGGTGGAATAAGAAAAAGGTTCGCGAATCTTGCAACACGTATCGCTTTTTATTTCCCTTTCTCATTCGTCAGGGCGAATCAATCCTTATAATTAACAGTGCACGTTGGCAGTTCCTTTACGTATTCGGAGTGCAAAACGCAGCACAACACCCGGAGCATTAACTGGCACATGCACCGTGCCGATGACCCGCTTCGTTATAGTAACATGCGTAAACGGTCCGTTCGTGTCCGGTCGCGCTAAAATTCCGTGCGCTTCGTTTAAAGTAACTTTACACGCAATCAAACCGCAATTCATCCTGCGACGAGGACTTATTGGACGGATCTCGCCTCGGGTCAGGCTCTTTTGCCAAATATTTCTGCTGGGTCACCCTGACGCCTCTCCTCGCGCGGCCTGCTTCTCCCTTCGCCGCGACATAACGCGAGTTATGCTCGCGCTATCGCGCGGCCACGAGCGCGTGTACGCACACGCGCTCATCGATCGTAACGCATCCGTCGGTGATAAAGTCACAGGAATAAGTATTTATCTTCGCGCTAAAGCATTCTCTTTTCTCCCCATTTCCCCTTCAGGTCGGCGTCCTGCCGCGAGAAAGAAGGTCCTGCGGGCTGCAGCACTCGCTCCCATCGCCGCGATAAATCGCCGTTCATTCTCGCGCGAGCGAATCGTCGAGCGAGCAACAATGAGCCCGGGTAACTTCCTCGGGAAGATAGGGAAAGGGAGAGGGAATGAATGGGGAACAAAGAGAGAAAAGTACACCGCGAGTGTATACGTATCTGATAGTTCGACCGTGAGTTATTAGTGTATGGCGTATATACCCGCGTCGTAAAGGAGCGCAAAACCCGCCTTTACGCCGCGGACCTTAAAGTAGTGGCGTACACACTGCTCGGGTAGATTCGACGATAGCTGCAAGAAACGACGTGAAATTACGGCGAGGGACTCTTTGCGGCGATTTTAATGGAAAGCACCCGGACGCGGTGCGATAGCGTTCTTTTCACCGCTAATCGCTATTTCAAGATCGCCGAGGACCTGCTAAGCCTCCTTTTTCATCCCTACCACGGCAGTAATCTCCTAATTGCGAATTTCCATGCACCGGATGCTCCGTCGAACAAATTATTTCGAGCTTATCGACCGACCGATCGGGATGATCGTTCGGAAATAAATTATGACGGAACATGGTTTAAGCTTCGATCGTCTTGATCCGGCGAGATCAAGTTTTTACGCTGACAACAAATAAGCTACGGCACTTTTTACGCAACCTCGCGCCTTCCTATTTGCGATCCTCTCGTATGCGCGTGAATTTGCCGTATCGATTATACGCAAACACGCACTCTCGATCGTGCCCGGTAAAAGTACAAGTTCATTGTCGCAGGAAGGACGATGGAAACGCTCAATTAATCGGACCGGCGCTGTACCGGTGGCTACTAAACCGGCCTGGCTTCTCGCGCATCGATTATGCCAAGCCTGCGTCGCGCAGGTGTGCAGTCCAGGTATTCCGTCGGTCCGCTTGCTCCTCTTGTATCCACGATAGGAACCGAATCACTCACGGATGCCTTTCTTCTACGCGTCCGGCGCGTTTTGTCTCTGAGGAATGAGAGATCGCGGCGATTTCTCCGCGGCTCTTTTTCGTTTTCGTGATGGACGGAAACAGATAGCGGTTAACGAAGCTCGCCGTTCGCCTATGCGTCCAGCTACCATCGATGAACTAGATGTCGGACGAGAGTGGAAGTATACGCTCGCATTCCTTCGTGAAAGACCAGTCGGACCGATTCCACGCGACTAATAATTGGAAACTGGAGCATGCGACTGCTGCGCCTGCTTATACGATATATCGTTTAATATACTATTATTTTGCAATTATCAAAGATAATCTTAACGACAAAATGTATCTTGAGATAATAATTGTTATTATACACATATATTTCATCGTCTGTCGCCATTGAGAGGGGAATTATAGTCGGGTAATCCATCATTATATTGTTACGTTATATTACCATTGAACTTTAATTGAAAGTGTCACTTCCACAACACATGCTGAGAATAGTAACGATTGGATTTCTGGGGCAGCACGTGTCATCTTGTTGAAACGATGAGAGAAGTGTCGCCGCCTCATACGGTCGTCGTCGTCGTCACCCTTTGATGGACTGTTTCTTCTGATGATTCTGGCCGTACAAGGCTCGAAAGGCTTCGAGCTAAATCAAGAAAGATATATGTGTACGGATAATCACATTCCTGGCATTGCACGACGGCGACTTTTTGAACCCATAAATCATCTTTTTACCTACTTGACCTCTAATTGATAAATCGCTAATTTCCGACTTTTTAAATATTTAACGCGAATGATTACGTGTGTTAGATGTCGCTCCAAATCTCTTCCGCGTCGTAAATTGTACTACTTTTTTCGATCTTTGAAATTGAAATTTTTTCGAATTCAAGCATTTACTTATAATGTAAAAATCTAGCCAATATTTAATAATTTTTATTATTTCCAGCATGTCTTTCTTCTTACTTTCCATCTCATTTCCATTTTCACTTAATCTTTTCGTCTTTGAGGTATCTCCTTACCGAGTATTTTCCTTTCTCTTTTCTAGTATTCTCTTGGTGTTCTCTTCTAGTTTATAACATCACGCGATCGTTTGCAGGCAAATCTCGTAAATGTTTGAGAGACCCGACAGGCAGATAGTACGCCAACAAGGTATTTGGCGACTGAAATCGATACAATCCTATTAACGTCGACGTACTCCCATTGCCTTTTTCCATAAGACTGCCTTAGCCGATGACATCTGGCCGACGGTCCGGAATGCTGAGCAATAACCGGTCTCTCTCGATATTCGCGGGGCGGTATTTCTACCTAGGTAAAATTCCTGAACAACGAGCGCGCGTTCTACGCCGAGCTCTCAGGGGTCTTATTTTTGACATTTCCCATAAACTGATTTACGATTATTTCATTCCTAGAAGTGACTTTTCTACAAACACGATCGCTATGGGGGCGATCGGAATCCGCGATCGTTCGCGACTGATAAGACGCGGCGTACGCACGTAACTGCTGTCCCGTTTCAGCAATCAAGATCGTTTGTTTCGTTGACAGAATTATCACGTTTTGCATGGCAAAACGTGTAATTTGCTCTTCCTTTCTCGTCCCTATTTAAAGCAGTCACCCCAACATCCGCTTTGTCTCTACAAGATGCGGCTCTTGTTTATGTTTCTTCGCTTTAAGTCAAAAGATTAGAGTTTCCCTCGGAGCATAAAGAGCAGGACCCTCTCTCTCTCTCTCTCTCTCTCTCTCTCTCTCTCTCTCTCTCTCTCTCTCTCTCTCTCTCTCTCTGACCTCCTGTCGTCACACCTGCGTTCCTCCCGGAAGCGGACAGGTGGGATGCAAATTATTCAATTAACGTTCAAACCTCGGGGCGCGTGGTGGTCGTTTGCGAATCACGGTATGCCGCTCTTTACAACGAGTACTTGGCTCGCTGAAAGTGAGAGACAGAGAGAGGAGAGAGAGAGAAAAGGAAAGAGACGAATGTACGGAGAGCGATGCTCTTTGAAGTGGTGGCCAGATAGCGTTGACACCTTGATTGGCAGCGCAGAGTGCGTATCGTATCGCTCACCGTACGCAGCGATAACTCCGACGACCGTTGTTTATCTCACGTCCTCGTAGTCATCGTCGTCATAGTCATCGTAGTCGTCGTCGTTTTCGTCATCGATGGCCATTTACGGCGGGATCGTTTCTCGTTCCGTGCTCGCGCGGATAATTAGCGCCGCGGCCGAGGGGATTTAAGCGCATCGCGCCCGATGCGTTACGCCCGCGGAGAAAGTGGCGGATGCGCGAGGAGGGCGTCGCGGCGTAAACGATTCGTGGCTTCTCATTTCGCCGAGCGCGATTCTATCGAGTTGTATAAATCAGCGCGTAAAGCGATTTAATCGCCGATAATTAAATTACAACATACAACGGGCAACGCGGGACCCGCGTTACCGTTACTCGGATCACTGGACATCTGTAATTAGTAATTGGCCGTTTAAATCCGCCGAACACCGCGGGAGTTGGAGCGACTCGGGATGCACGTTAATTTGTCACGGGCGTAAGTGATATTTATTATCGTTCTCTCGAGTTATTAATTGCTCGCAGCCAGGTAGCCCGTTAACGCTTCGTGGCGCAGTGCCGTGGGTAAGTTTCTTGCCCTTCGCCCCGTTTCTTATTCGCGGATGGACAAAGGGTTTTGTCACGGGCCTCTCTTCGTTGGTCTCACGGACATTTCTTTGCTCGACAAAGCGCGGCACGGCGCGACATCCACGTATTCCGGAACACGCACTTCCTCTGCGGATTTCAATCTTCCTGCGCGCACCAACAGGCGCGAGAAGCGATGCTGTCTATCTCCCTCACTGTAGTACGGGACGAAAAGCATCGCCACATCGGTAACGAAGATATTCGAACGTGCCACGAAGAGCTCCATAACAGCTCTAGGGGACGCGTGTACTCGGTAAATGCGCGGATTATCGATGACCTACTATCCGTGTGCGATCATAAAGTCGTCCACGGACAAGGGAAAACTGACGGTACAATTTTGTTTCTCCTACACTTTTGTCCGCGAAGGGTTGACTTGCGAAATCGTCTCGGCCACGGTCTGAGATCTAGGCGTTAAAAAGCACGAGGAGAAAAGAAATCCTCGCGCCTCTCCCGTATCTTCCCCGAGAACGGCTGACAGCAGACGCAGACGGTTAACAGTATCCGGCCCCCACCCCGTGTGAATTATATACGAGCGGGGCGAGCAGCGATTCACCTCCGTGACGCGCAGGTGGGTGTACACGGAGAAGCGAGCGACTCTCGCGCGAGAGCATTCACTTGCCGATCGCGCGTATTCACGTGCGTACACTATGCACATGTGTATATACGCGCGAGAACGGTCCGCCACGTTCGCCGCGTGACAGCCGTTGACAACGACGACGACGGGGTGGCGGCCTAACGGCACTTAGGTCCGCGAACGTTCATCTTACTCAAGAAACACTTTGGACGCGATCTCCTCTCTGGCGTGTGTAGGCGGGTTCAATTACCGTGGTCACCCGTTTGAACTCTTGGTCCCCCGGCTTCGATCGCGGACTCGCGATAACTCGAGTTAACACGCGAGACCGGCACGGCGCGGCGCGTTCCGCTGTTTTCGCGCGGATGCAAATGCGACCGCCTTGCCTTATTTATTCCCAACGTTGTACCAGACGCCCGAGACGCATGCAATCGGGCGGATCGTCATTTGTGCGAGCGCTCGTTCCGCGACCTTTTTTCCACGGCGCATTTCTGCGATTGTAAACCGCTCGAACGCGGACGGCTCGTGCTTTATAGAGGATGATAGCCCGAAACGAAAGAAATGCGCCGCGTGTCGTAATTGATTGCGCGTTCGCTATGCACGAATGTAATGACATTTACAGGGGAGCAGGATGAGGACCGCGCTTCTTTCCTCTTCCTTTTTCGTCGCGCATATATAAGGAATATCCTGCGAAACGGCCCGAGGTGAACGACCCGGACGGGGAGGGAGAGACAGGAAGGAAGGCCACCGGCGAAAAAGTGTCTCGATTCCGCGTACGAACCTGCACTTGTTGCGCACGATTATGCATGCATTAGGCGTATTCCGTATTCCGCATCCCAGATTGCAATCGGGTAATGGATTGCTTTGCCTCTGCACGAACGTGGATTCGCGACACCGCGGATTTCGAATGACGAATATATATGTGTATATCTACATTATCTTTTTTGTCGATAAGAGCCAAATTGAGCGAACTGCTCGATGACGACGAGGCGCTCGAGTCAACGTACCCAGGCATCGAGATCACGAGTGGCACTAAAGTTTCTCTCTCTCTCTCTCTCTCTACAAAGTGCAGAATACGGGCCAGTGTGACTTTAGGGCTGTTCGTCTACCCACGCCAATGGTATTGCGGCGACGAAAGAGAGCCGCGTGTTACACAACCGTTTATTATTATTTACAATACGTTAATATCAAGCATAACCGTGAATTGTGAAAAGTTGCTCGCTAAAGGAGACAATGCGGCCGCGAATCGGTCGGGATCATTTTCAGTTTAGCACCCACACTTGGGGTATCTACGCCAATGGCGGTCAAGTCGAACGAGGGCCGAAGAAGGACCGGTTCTCTCCCGGTCGTGCGAGGTCCTTTCTACTACCCATTGGACCCCGATCTGCGGAGCCTCACGTGGCCCCCTGGGCCCCACGCTGCACCGACTCGCTCGCTTCATCTTCTCGGGCAAGCAAACTAACTTCGGGATCTCGAGAGGTTCGCTGCGAATTGCCACGAACTCGAGAGTTTTGTTGCGAGATGCTCATTACCGCGCGGCTCTTCAGGTGCCCGCTAAATTGGTTGATTGTGCGAAAAATGTTTCTGTGTCCTTGAGACATTGCAATGGGGCTCGTTTTAATGCAGCGCTAGGAACGCGACGTATTCTCCGAGAAAAGTAGAATGCGCGAATAATTCCAGGGTAGCAATAAAAGATGATTGATCGCCTCGACTTTTTTCTCCTCAAATCGAGAGAATTCAAAGCTTGTGCCAACTTTGACAGCGATACAAAACGATTCTAGTCTATGTAAGCATTTGGAAAGGACGCCTATTTTACGCAAACTTGGATATACAAAAAACCGCTTGAACACTGTAAAACCAGAGGAGAGAAAAAGGAAACGATCTCTTGTAAATGACTTTCACGATATTCGCTTATAGTAAGGCAAGTCGAGGTCACGCTAGTTCTGCGTCTAATTACATATCGCCGGTTTACGCAATTGCGTCGGCTGGAAACTGTAATGCATCGCGATCGTTAAATATCAGGTATAATGAAAATTCCGTCGCGTTGTGAGGCAAGCAGCGTGTAAAAGAGCATCGGCGATCGATGGCTCGGCGCGATAAGGCCCCGCCGCGCCGATCGTCTCCCCGCGAGAGATAGTTTATAAATGATTCGTCGCGATCGCCGACGCATCGCGTAATTCACTCCTCCGGATAGAGCGTGCCCGCGGCGACTCTCCTTACACCGGGGTGAATCGGCTCTCTTTGATTGCCCCCGTTCGCCATATAGCAGCGCGCCCGGTTCTCTGTAGGAGGTACCCTTCCGTACCCTTTTTCCCAAGCCGTTCGACTTGACGCGATGAAGCACGCAAGTAGTTCGATAACTCCCAACCATAGTTACGCAGCGGGGCGATACCGATCGGTCGATACGTCATCTTCGATAACTCCCTCTTTCCGTTTCTCTCTCTCTCTCTCTCTCTCTCTCTGTGTGTGTCTTTCTCATTCTTTCGATAAGGAAGTGAAGATTCCCGAGGGCGAAGAGGCGAGGCCGTCCTTCCAATTAATAAATTCACCTTGCGCTCGCGTCCCTACCTTCCCGCGCGCGTCTCCGCGATTGTGTCTCCTCTTCGTACCGGACGCAGCGTAATTTTTAAGCCGCGAGGCGACGCACAGCGGGACGACGCGGCGTAATAGCGACCTTACTCTAGACACGTGTACGGTCGCGTGACTCTGCGTTTTCTCGAGCCGTCCGGAAGTCCCACGGCGGCGGAGCCGATCGATTTCTCGCAGCGCACGCCGCGTTGTTGCGTGTCGATTAATAACGAATCGTCCGACCGAAATGTTGGCGCGCGCGCGCGCATCCGCAATACCGACGCAAAGTCCGTCGACGGGGCCAGCCGACGTTTCTTCCTCGATTCGTATGCATCGCAACGGCATGGCAGACCGCCGAGTGCACCCTCGTGGCGATACTTTAGGTATAGCTATTAACCGCCTGGCCGGAAAGCGGATGCCGACAAGGTCGAGCTCGCCGTGCTCCCAGGAAGACTTCTTTCCGCGTTAATTAATCAATTCCCCTCGTTTCTCGATTATATGCCGGGAGCGTTGCCAATGGCGCAACTCGGCTTATACGCTCGACTCAGGCCTGGGGCGTAATGATATTATTCCTGCCACGATTTACCGCCCGGCGCAGATAACTGACGACCAAGAACAGGTATTATGCACGTTCCTCCTCAAGAAGAGGCAAATCGATTTGCCCGCTCGTTAATAAGCGTTCTGTCTCTTCACACGATTTATCAAAGAATCCTCCACTGTAATATTATCTGCGTATTATTATTTTGGGTAAGAGCACATACACGTTCATCAATATGGATAATATGTATACAGGACTATCGCTTTTCGGAGTCTCAATAAATAGAAGCAGATTCAACTTCCCTCCTCTTTATTCCGCGTAAAAGATTCAGTTTTGTTGGGCTCGCGAGACCCCAGGGCGAAAACGGAGAAGAAACACACGATAATTAAAGCGACGCTTAATTATCAGTTCAATGTTAGTTTTAAACGATGTTGATGAAGTCGGCAATTACGGCGAGCAAATGATGATGAAGATATCGCCGGTTTAACAGCGCTCAATCTTTTTACGGTAGCTGCACAAAAGCGCGGAGTTGTGCCTAGAATTCCGAATGTGCGCGCGCGCCGCGCGCGACGACGTCTCGCCCTGCGCTCGCCCGTTCGCCAGAATTCCGCGCGTCGCCGCGCACGTAGTCGATTCGCCGCCTCGATAATCGTTCGATTCTTTTCGTGTTTATCGGTACAAGAGCAGGAAGAAAGTCGCGCGTGGTTGTGCGCATAGGAGCCTCGGCTCCGGGGGCCGTTACTCCAGGAAATCGCATGCGGTACTACGCATTTGCAACGCGCGAGCGTTACGTATACCTGCGTAGCGGCGCGCGCGCACGCGGGCCCCTCGTGGCGTGTTGCGCCGATTCTTTCCGGCGTACTCGCGAGCGCGCAGCGGCGCAGATAAGGCGAGCGCGATGCAACCGTGGGAGGAACGAACGGGCCGAGATTCTTCCCGCTTGAGAGCCTTTCCGCGTTTCCGCGAGCGGCTTATCCCGCGAGCGACAGGCCGCGCTCGTTTTCGACCGAATTGCAACCGCGGCCCGACCTCTTCCGCACGCGTCGCCGCTCGCCTAATCATTGCGAAAGCCGGATTACTTCATTCTTCGGTTACACAAAGGGTTTCCTTTAACCGCACAAACCCGTCTCGTGACTGCGCGCCTCGCACGTGACACGTTTTACGTTTTACCGCATTAATTGCTCGTACGAGGACAAGCTTTCGCTGACAAAGGGATGATGCCTGTGCTCGGTGAACGATAATGTCGACGATTTGCTCGTACAGAATTGAATAAGAGACAATAAGCTTGTTGGTGTTCGATATCTGTTTGATATTACATCACCTCTCTTTGTATTACACAAATACTACAAGGCTGGATTCACACCTTGGCAGAAAAGCATAAAGCCGAGCAGACGAAATTCAATCAGAACCAATCAGAACTGTCGCCGGTAGTCGACAGTTTCTACTTTCTGCCAGCAGAGTGTGCTGTTTACTACCAGCGTGAGTTCTGATTGGCTTTTCCGCCAAGGTATGAATGCGGCCTTAAGCTAACATTGAATTCAGTCACTAGCGCAAGCTATTGTCTACACTCAATTCTTATATTTAAGAATCATTTGAAGTACCTCTTGAATCCATGCGGTATCTGTACAAATCACTTTTTGGCTAAATACTCTTTCAGCGTGTACACGCGTGCGGCAACGAATCAAAAGATTTGCATTTCAACGCTGGTTGCCGCGGGAGCTTGCGGCCAGCTTCTGATTGGTCGACTCGCAACGCCGCACGCGTTGTCGCAGCTCCACGCGTCTATGGAGCCTTAGCTTTACATTCCTGCGTGGAGTTATCATTCGCGTATATTTATGCGAACGCATAGAATTCTCATGCAATGAGTGCAACTGCGGTAACGCCCGCGCGCCGAAAGGGTTAACGCGTGAAGCCGCATAAAGAACGACGGGATGCGAAGGTGACTCACGCGGAGTGGAACGCGCGAACGATAAGGCGAGGAGTGCGCGGTACCGCGCAATGCGCCCGTATTTAAATGGCGTTCTTTTCTAACTTTACGATAATGCGCCTCGCATCTGCGCGGGCGCGCGAGCGCGTATTTCACCCCGCTTTTAACATACAGTGGGCGGAAGGCGTAGATCAATGTCGCCACCGTGAGCTGTTCTCCGTAACTGTAACAGAGACTGAAAGAACCGCTGCAACTTATCCCATGTCGCAACGAAATTTACAGATACCGAGGAATCGGGCGCTCTTCCCCCCCCCCCTTTCCTTCGACATAATTACAGTGCGATTCCGCTCCATTAGCATTACAGTTGCGCCATTCGCGTCTGACGAAAGCCTACATGATGCGCGGCCGCAGAAAGCGCCGGGGCCCACGCTCGCGATCGCACCGAATCACGTCCTCTCAACTTATTGATTCCACATCCACGGTGCAGGGTCAACGATCTCGCCGCTCGAGCCGGCGAGATCGCGATTACCGGCGGCGTGATTCGAGAAACGAATTAGAGAAATACAATGGATTATCTTGGTATCGATCGATCGAATGAGCCGAACGCGTCTATGCTCCTTTTTCCTCTTTCGAGCGTCGGAGATATACAGTCCCGCTGGTCCCCTGAAATATCTACGGGATCTCGAGGAGGGGGGCAGGAGGGAGAAAGAGAGAGAAAAGAATGGAAGAAGTATGTAGATAGATAATCTTTAGTCCAACAAATGGAAGTACGAGTCAAGAGCCCGCGATAGCGCACCTGCGCCGCTTGCGTTGTGTATTACTTGTCGATTACTCACGATAATTACTACTGTAATCGGTAAGAATAAATTGCGCGTTACGGCACGTCGTTCTTTTGCCCAGCCTCTGCTTTTTCGCCGATCCCGCGTCTTTTGATCTCCCGCTACAAAAGTAACGGCGCGGAATCTAAGCGGGCAGAAAAATCGCTCGGAGATTGAATCACGATCGACACCGATCGCATTTCACACGGTGAATGCCGGCCGCGTATTCGCGTTTTACACAGGTTCGTGAAATCGATTGATAAGATCGAGGGCCCTGTCGAATCCCGAGAATCGTCTCTGGTGTCACGATCTTCACCGATATTTACGAGCACGGCGCGAGCTATTTCACATTGTCTACGAGAACAGGCTTCTGGTATCCTAACGGTCGCACGCTTTAACGGGCTTGCATAATTACGCGCGGGTGATTGATCGATCGCCGCCGTCAATGTTTGATATTAATTGCTCTGATCGAAGCTGTAAGAAACGTTGCGTGAAAGTACACGTTAATCAGGCGTAATACGGGCTTAATGTTTCACGCGTAACGTCCATATCGTGCTGTCGAGTTATGGCCCGTACTTTCAAAAAGGAACATGAACTCTCGACCGCGTCGCGGCGGAAATTACGAGCCCCTTCGCTCGGATACGAGTGCGTGATCCGCCGTATTTCACCAATTTATCTTTTTCTCATGCTTCGCCTTTCTACTCGGTGCTTTATGCCTTCTCCCTTTTCGGGCGAATGCCTTTTACACGAGCGGGAAAGGGATATTTTTAGCGGTTGCGTCATATGGACTTTAGCGAAAGAGCGTTACACAATTTTGCAATTATTCACCGTCGATCAACAACGACGACGATAGACCTTTTCGTCGGACGCGATGATAGGCGCCGATGCTCGGTAATATCTCGACGATTTCCTAGAAATAAATAATATCCGATGCGTACGCCGGCACGCGCGCAATCTCTCGAGATTTGCCAGTAAATTGCAAAGACTCGAGAGGAAGAGAGAGACGGAGAAAGTTATAAGCGGAGAATCTCACGGACGCAGGCTCTCATTATTGTCGTCAGGACGCGGACGCTTTTCCGTAAGTTTTTCCAACACGGTCGATAGCCTCGTTTGAGATAATTTTATCTCCTGTCTGCATCGCGTCGCCCGCAAAACAAGCGAAAGCGGTTTCCTCCGTCGACTTTCGGCCCATCAAATCTTGCTTGTGGATCGACTAAGATCGACTATCGTTGACTAGCTGCCAGTCGTGAACGCGCGATAGGCTAGCGCATTCGGTTATGCTAATTCAAATCGACCGCCGAGATGATTGCAGCGAAAGAGGGAATTGGATTCGCCTCATTACCATTAGATGACGATGTGACGGATGGGAAAATTGATTGGCGCAGACATGTCGAAGCGTGCGCCAGGCTAACTGCCGTGACGGTTGTTTTCCTACCTTCCCGAGTGAATAATGTTTCTCCGATTATTATGTTAGTTTTGTTAGCGGCGTTACGGCCGATAATACCAGCCTCCAGCAGCATTGGATTAATCGAGCGGAGGGACGCGGGCGAAAAGCGTAATCGATTACCGCGCGATTATATCGTGCGCTATCGCGTGTGTCCGATACGCGGGGTCTTTGCAAATGTACACCGATTGACTTCGGAGTAGGCATCGAACCCACTGTAATAAATATCAGCATCTATATCAACCGCTGCGTCCAGCGGAACGCATCGTCCCCCGTAGGAATCGTAATACGTCAACGTCAATTGTCGACGTTATTAATATCGATAACCCATCAGCGGCAGAATGCTATATTTTCGTGCCCGCGAACGCTCCAGCGGATGCACAGTTTTGATATCTGTATCGGCGGTAACGTCCGCAGGATTGTACGCGAGAGTCCTGATGCATCAGGATGCTCCCGGGGGGGGGGATAATTTTCTCGTAAATTCGCCGTTACCCGAGGAATCCTGCGGCATTCCTCAAGGTACGGATAAGCCATATCTCACGCAGCTGGATCTGTCCTCCGCTGTCATATAGATTGTGAATTAGTAGCGAGGATTCTTTCGCCGTGGCCTCATCTACGGCCAATCGACTACCTACTCGTCTACCTCGGGAACACGAGGCAGGACATCGTCCGGGGTATTCACTGGCGCGAGCAGCCTGATACATGACACGCGATGCAGCGCCGTACTCGGATACCGCGGCATCGAATAGAAGATATACGACACGCGCGAACGTTGTACGAATAACGATTTACACCGCGGCGCTAAACGAGGCTGCGACGTAACGATCAATTTCGTATATCCTCCGCTCGCTCACGGCCGCAAATCAGACGCTCCTCAAGGGGTATCTATATTCGACATACTTCCACGCTGGCAAAAATAAATTATGGCTGTATAGACATAGACCGGTAATTAAGCAGCGCATAAAGTATTGGAGCATTTATCATGAGGCCGGGAGGGAGAAGTGTAGAGAGGGAGAGAGAGAGAGAAAGAGCGAGGAGACTCGCTGATACCCGAGATATGGGAATAGCGCTCGCGGACGCGCGGCTACGAGACGAGACGCGGATTTCTCATCCTACGCCAGTGAGGCTGCACCACTTCTCGAAGGCGTGCTTCGGGAGAGATGCTCGTACGGCCTGTATTTTCAGCGCGACACGCCGGTACCGGCGCGATGGCTACCGTTGGAATCGAGACGGCGGGAGAGACACGGGCCCACGCGAAAGAGAGATGCGAACCCACCGCCAACGCGGGCACCGTAAGAGCCGGATCGCAATTCTGGCCAGGGGAAAGAATCGCGTCGGCCCCAGGATTTCCATGAGCGGCCCACGAGATGCCAGCGAGTCGCTTCTGTCGTCCCGCCCTGGTTCACACCTTCCACGTAGCGCTCTACCTTCTCTTGCCCCCTTGCCCTCGTCTACCTTCCTTTATACACCGTCCGGCCTTCCACCTTCCATTCGCCGGCCTCGCGCACTCATTCGGCCGCCGCGCTTGCGTGTGCCAGCCTCGCATTGAATTTACCGCTTCGAGCTGCCTCGAGAAAACCAGACAGTTCGGCGATAAGCCACGTACAGTGTCGTATGTCTCCTCCGCATTCTACGAGCGGTTGAGGTTCTTCTGCATTCCCCATCAATTTCTTTTTCTTTCCCCGGACCAGATATCAGGAAATATCGACGCGATACAAGGCACAGCCTACGCCGGTTTCGTTGACCTTCATTGTTCCCCGGAGTGGCCGTTGGCCATAGCTTGTGGCATTATTGACATCTCGCGAGTCCTCTTGCGCCGGTTTCTTACTGAAAATTCTCTGCATTTTTAATGCAGACAATGTCACGTAGGCTTTATCAATTTAATGTTTCAGATCCTAGCAGAAAGAGGAAACTATATGTATCAATTCTTCATACTCGGCGTCGAGTCCGACAGTATTTGAATGTTTCGAAAAAGACTCGGTGTATGTGTGCAAGTTGAATCATGTAAAGACAGAGCTTTCACACTCGTATCTTTTAATTAATAATTGGCGACGAAATCGCGTGGTAGCGCGTCATCAGGCTGCGTCGTGGCGAATTTACATCTCTGAGTCACGTTGGACGAGGTCCAACTCGATTTCTAAAAGCCTTCCTCGTACGGCAGATCGTTCCCCGGAATTACGTGTATTCGGGTACCCAGTCAACGAACTCAGCGTGCATTAATTACGTGACGCAACGCTTTCACGGCACTGCGAGTCCACTCCATGTACCTTCTCTTTTTATTCTCGACTGAAATCCAGAAGCGCATAGCTGCTTCCCCTTGATTTTGGCAACTCGGCCTCTCTTCTCATCGAAACCGCATCAGCAATGAACATTGCGACGCAACGTACTTTCGCGTGGGCGCACACTCAGTGTGGAAACGACAAATAATATGCTCCTTGTGGGTTTCAGTATATGGTCATTAGGTTTTACTGAACATAAAAGTACATTACGAATTAGGTAATAAGATATCCCGTACACGTATCTGCTCACAAGTAACATCGTAACCGGCTGATAAAGTACAGGGTGACCATCGGGATTGTGTTGAAAGTACCTAAATGTTTATTACTTCGTAATAAATATTTCGAAGGAAATTAATCAAACGCCATTTTGTAGAGAAAACTTGTCGATTACTACACTGGCAAAAAATTTTTTTAAACTAAGTAAACAGATTTACTTAAAATTAATTTTTTTCCTGAAGTAAATATTTATTTTATTTAAATAGAAATGTCAATTTTTTGCTGGGGCATTATAAAGATAAAATAAGATAAAACAAGATAAATAAGATAATACGATTAAGTAATGCCCACTGGGCATTAGTGGGCATTGGTGTACAGGATTTTGGTCAGCAGTTTCCCCCTTGGGTCACCCTGTACGATCGAGTGATGCTGAGAAAATCAGGCATGTTTAAGATAAGACGTTATCCGAGCTCGTTGTTCCAAATGAATATTTCGAACAAAATTAGTATAGCCCAAAACCAATTAGGTCGTAAGCTACACGTACACACATTCGAAATATCTGACGACGTGCATAGCAGATGAGAAAATTGCTTTAATTCTCTCAACTGCACTGTAGTTATCGAAGAGCGCATCTCGCAATTGATCCCAAGACGCGTTCCCACTATGCGTACGTGGACCATCGCTAATCATAAAGAGCATGTTTTACGGTCTGTTCACCGGTAATTGTTCGCGCGTGAGACTCTTGCTCTCGTGCACGTCGGCGAGAAATTAGAGGGGACATCGAGGTGACAATCTCCCCTCCTCCATAAACGGCAGTCTCTGCTCGCGCGTTCGCGGGAAATGAATTCCGGCGAATTTATCACGGCGAAACTCGACGTCGCGATGATACCGTCGGGCGGACGGCAATTTACGAGGCGTGATTTAGGGGCACGCGGCCCGTAACGCTTTAATACGCGCGCGAGAACTGCGCCCGCCTCTATCCGCGCTTCTATGCGCGCACAACGTGAGAGCGCGGCGCGTTGGCATGCGCCTTGCGCCATCCTCCGTGCTCCTCGGTTCCTCCTCGGTTCCTCCTCCGTTCCGTTCGCTTCTGCGAACCGCGCGACGCGCGTGCGAATGCGCCTCACGAGCGCGGAAAACAGCCGCGTAGAACGCGTAAGTGCAGTCAGTGAATGAACGCACGTGAACGAGCGTCGGCGTGCACACCCGCCGACGCGCTCGGTTCGCGAGAGAGTCGGAGGTACGTGGCAGATTAGAGACGCGCGTCTCCTTCCTCGCGAGGATCCGCGATGATCCTTGCAATTTGCGCCGTCATTTTTCGTCTACGTTCTTCTGCCTACTTTTTTTTCACCCCGGTCCGCAAGCGTTTGCGGAATCACCAAAATCGGCGAGTCGTTCCTTCGGCACATTGTTGTAATTTGCAGTAATGATCACTCACGTGGCGTATTCCCGTTGGCAGTCGATGTCGGAAATTATACGCTGCGCTGGTGTTGCGTGCACGAAAAGAATAATGCGGGAGTCGCGCATCAGCAGCAGCCGATAACTCGTGCGAGACGTAAAGAAAAAGAGGGATAGTCGACGTGGGCGTGCATGGTTATTGGAAGCGCTGCTCCTTGCTCCGACGAAGCGGTAATTGAATCGCGCGGCTTCCTATCGCGGAAGTCCCTATCGCGATCCATTCGTTATGAAATCCAATATATCGAGCACGGCACACTGGCCTACAATTCGCGCGAGAGGAACGCGTTCTCTCCGATTCGAGAAAACGGTGAGATACTCGTCGCACGTCATTAGGCGCCCATCAGGGTGTCCCCGGGATCACAATTTCGTCTTGTGCGTTCGCCCCGTCTCGTTATGTAAAACCGCGACACGCCCACCGTAACAAACCCAATTTAACGCCGGCTAGTTGTGGGATTGTTAATACGCGGCTATTGATAGCTTCCCGTTCGATTGATTAGTGGGAAAATCGATTTCGCTAATCAGGCTGTTACGCGACGTATGCATTACAAGGCGGATATCGTGTTTTGCGGGCAGTTTTTAAGGATACGGTCATGTACGCGTTATAGAATTACTGCCGTCTACGGTTTGTTCTGCCTGATTGTGGGTACGGCCGGCGCGGCATGGTTAATAAATCCGCTACTTGCGCGCTATTGTAGTCAGAGCGATCGTAATTTCGATATTTCCCGGCCGCTTATGAGCAACTACCTGCCAGATATTTTAAGAAATGTCGATTATTATTCCATGGGCGCACTTTCGCTTATTACGAAATCGCTCGACTATTTCACGATCGCCTACATGCCGATGGTGCAGCGCGGACGTCCTGGCGCTCGTGGTGCGTGCGTTGCGTGCCGTCGAGACCTCTTGCAATTAGGGAATCATCACCGAGCGAAGTCGGAAACTCCGTAGGTCGCATGGGCAAAAGCCGGCGATGCCGGCTGCCTCGGGGAGCAATCGATTTCAGGACGTTTCGCCGCACGTAAGATCGCAAAATTTTACCGTTCGCGAAATGGCATTCTCGGCCTCGCAAAACCGTCTTTTTCCTCGCCGATCGCCGATCTTTTTTTTTCCACTGCTTCTTGTGCCTCTCGTAACGCAAGATGCTATGGAAAAACGATGCGGAAACGTATCGACGAGGGATAAACCACTGAGGGCACTGTAGTGCACAGATTTGCGACATTACTGGGCATTGCTAGGCACTTTTTGGCCGTTAGTTTGGGCATTAGGCCTTGCTGGGGCATTATAATGATGAAATAAGATAAAGTAATGCCCAGTGGGCACTAGTAGGCATTGGTGTACATACATGATCTTGGTCAGCGGTTTACACCCCGCGTTTCGATCGAATTCTCGTCGTCGAACGTCGTCAATGTTCGACTTGAAAGTGAAGTTAATTGTATCGAGGAATTTAATATGGGCAACCGGTAACTTTTCTATGATTTTTCGACCCTGAGAAGCTCTCGACCAATACCTGCATTTGAGCAATATGATTTCGAACGAACGAATCACGCTGCAGCGATTCGTTCATTAATTGCTCGCGAGAGAGGAATTCATTATTTTGATAATTAATACTGACCACCCAAGCTTTTTAATTTAGAAGCGCGCAGTTAAATTGGTCGTTTTTACAAGGCGCTATCGCAATCGTCCCGGGAGGAGACGTTTCACAGGCGTTTTACAATTTAAATGAGCCAAAGTGCTTTCCGCGCGTAATTTATGATTAATCCACGACGATTTAAATTAATCGCAAAACAGATAAAAACCTGTTCGGTGAAAAGTTGAGCGTATATCTTCCGCGTTGGAGATACGCGATCGTTTCTACTTTACTTTTTGGCATCCGTGTTCCTCGTTAAAAGCTGTCATCATTCACGCGCACCGGAGACCCCTGACTCGGAAATAGCGTTATCTATCAGTCTCATCAATCACGCCGCTGAGTGTGCCTCTATTAACGCGACTCATTACTCCACTGTCGCCCGAGAGTTAACTGCATACTGTGTACACGTGTCTCTAAACTCGCCCAGAGGTTAAATAATTAGTCGTAGGACGTTTTCCTCGGATTTTATCTCATAACCGATACACCTAGCGTTCAGTCCTACAATCTCGCACCTAGTACCAGATAATTTCCTCTGCGAAGTGAGATTAGTACGACGCTGCTCGTACATCCATGTTAATCGCGATCGTTTACATCGTTGAAGAAAAAACGATGACATAGCGTCAAAAAATTCACGTTGGATATTGAATGTTCAAAACAAGGGTTGAAACCGGTATAATTTCCATGAGCTCAATTAAGCAGCCGAGAAATATGCCTGCCGTTTTAAATATGCATCGCGTTACATTTGCATTTCATGCAGAAGTACAGACGCGGTTTTTCTACATTTTTCTTTCGAACTCTAGATGCGCCAACGTTATACCCAGGCGAATTTCGAAGTGAAAAAGGTGGAATCGTTTCGCGCGCGGCGCATTATGATTTAGTATCAGTGCGAGAGATAAAATCGTTCGATTGATAAAATGTTCACGTAACATTTAATTTGCATGTACGCGTGCTACCTCATAATTATGTGAAAACACTGCGCCCGATTCTGATATACTCGCGCGGTAATCGCTTAATCCGCTCCGTGCGACCGTCTAATCGCGAGATTTGATCTCAGGGCACGTCGAAGCTGACGATTTTAATTTTCTGCTCACTTAGGTGTATCCCGGATGGCGGGGACGTCGGTTACACGATGACGGAGTTGCAACCGTCGCCGCCAGGATATCGCGTCCAGGATGAGGCCCCAGGCCCACCTACCTGTCCCCCGGGGTCCTACAAATACGCGAGCCACGGCCACGGGGGCGAGGCTGCCAATTTCAAGAGTGCCACGTCGTATTCTCAGGAAGGCTATGGCCTTAAGCAGAGTCCGCCTCGGTCGGTGGCTCCTAACGAATATTACCGTCGCAGAAACGACGGGCGGCGGTCCGGCACGGAGAACGATCACGAGGGTGGTAACGGCGGCAAGAAGGCCGCCGCGGTTACCGGTTACAACGATGGTCACAAGAAGAATACTCCGGGCTATAAGAACGACTGCGGGTACGTGCTCGCGATTACGTGCACGCTTTTTTCCCCTCGACGTTCGTTCACGCAACGCTCTTGCTCCCCTTTCTTTTTTGCCGTGTGCTTCCTCTCTTTCCGTCCCCCTCGGCCCCTTCCCGAGCAATGATTATCCAGCAATCCGACGTATAAAATAGATTAGTGATGTAAAGCGACTCGAGCCAAGTATCGTAATAATAAGATTACCTATAGGCTAATAGGATAAGTGACTTCCGTCATAAGAGATTTATTTGATGCGAGTGCGCCAGTCTACACTCCAACCAGAAGGTTGGTATCTCAGTTTTTCCAACTCGAACGGTATATTGTCGAGGAGATAATAACCGCGGAACGCAACATCAGAGAAATGTCCCGATTACCGTGTAAATTACGTCGAACTCGTTGACAGTACCATAAATTATGCAGTCCGCGTACATCCTGGTAATAAAGTGGTTCAATGACATCGCGCGCAGAAGCACCGCGGTCGAGAGTGTCGAGTATTACGAGTGATTCATTGGGCGAGGCGCTAATAAACAGACGATTTTGCGTCCGCGCATAATTGTTTCTACGTAGGGAGGACGTTGCGTCACGCGTGCTATTTCTGCTCTCTCTCTCTTTCTCTCTCCGGCTATCGCGGAGCGCACAATGTGCACCGGCCACTTTAACCACGACGTTTCCATGCCCGTCTGTCCCATTAGGTACAGCGAGAACCTTGGATTCAACAGCTTCACGCTCCCTCTTAACGAGAGAGACGAAGCTTCGCCACCACCGACGCCGCCAGTTAGGGATGCCTCCAGCCTCAAGGGCGTGTGTTACGGCCCCGGACACGAGAAGTATCCTTCGTGGCCGAGCGCACCCGAGCGACACTCCGACGAGGATATCCATAGCTCCGGACACAGCGGTTCTCACCGCTCCAAGTCCTGGACCGATCACACCAACTACCCGAAGGAGAAGCCAGCCCAGTACACCAGACCACACACGAAGAGGCCCAATCCCACGTTCACGCAGCAGGTAACTTGTAAAGCCCTCTTCGTTTTCCGCAAAACAGTCGTTACGCCGCGTCGCTTATACAATCCGCGCGTAGACCGCACATTTGCATAGCAACGTAACGCCGTGATTTACTATTAATTGGATACATAAAAGATATCGCACGCAAGCGCACACGCGATTTCAATTTCTGTTACTTTTGCAGGCTTTACTATTAAACGTTAATACCCGTTCGCCGCGCGCTATAAAGAGAATAAGTTTCGCAAGAATTAGTCACGACGATTAATAGGAACGGATAATAACGTACAGTACGGATGGGCCAATGGTCTTGTTAATCACTTTTAGCGATTAATTTACAATTAGAAGATATTTTTAACTTGCGCCACTCACGCGATTTGCATCAGTCCGATTCCTTGATAGAAATCCTTCCTGCTATAGCTCAGAATTCGCCGTGTCAGCCGTTCTCAATTGTCTTGCCGGTTGCAAAATCGAATCTCGTTTACACGACACCAAAGTACCTCGGCGGTATAAACAAGTCACGAGGCAACAGAGCTTATCGGAAACGCTTTCTTCATGCTTTCGGGCGATTTACAAAGTTTCACGTCAACACCATCCACGTGTTTGATAATTAAGGGGGCTCACGCCGTATTAAGAATCGAGATCACCTCCGGGCAAGACCTTGGCGTATATATTGCGCTGCGCCTTAAAACGGCGCACGCAATTAATCTCCCACACCCGCACCCTCCTTTCTCTCGGTGACATAATCGCCGACGTGCTACTGGCTTTCTCAGAAGTAGGCCGTGGTATTTCGATGGCCCGACCCGCATCACGCCGTAAATTTCGGTACATACCAGCAGCTCACGGTCAGACGAGGAGAAGACAATGGGTTAAAAGAGCAGAGGAGGATACTAAAATTAGTCCCAGTTCCCTTTTTTCGTTGACCGTCAAGTTTTATGATACCGGCGCAATTTCTACTTTAGAACGCACGCAATTAGCCCTCTGCTGATGTATTTTAAGATCGGGGCCTTTTTCTCCCGTCGAGGAAACGCGAGTAAGAGTTACACATAAGATAGTGAATCATGGAATAAACATGGATTAAAAGCTACTCGTTAGCGCGCAACTGATACACATATGCATAAATATCTCTCGACTTTTAAATACGAGGATTTATAAGATGTATGTTATCGGTCGGGTATCGTTTCATTTTCAATTGTATTCACATTACGAGTGTGAACTCCGAAATCGAATAAGTGTGCATTTCGAAATAAAAATGACTGTGGCAAGTGCCACTTTCCAAGAACATTTCTGATTTTCTATTACACTGCAAAAATTGAATATTGCAGTTGAAGACGGTAATGGAGCGTTGCGAGAAGATCCCAGCGGAGACTTACGAGTCACGCAACCGAAGCGGCGTTGAAGAGGAGCCGAGATTGTGGCCGCGCGTGGATCGCGAAGGTAAAGCTTTGGGAGATGCGGAATACGTAGTTCCATCGCCACCGGAACGGGAACAGCAGTCTCAGACTTTGAGTCACGTTGATCTGGAGGCTTACGTCAGAGGCTACCAAGATCCCCAGGTGTCCCAGGTAAGAGGACTTGGATGAATGAAATGTCTCAAGCCGAAGAAATCCGAAGAACGCAGCGCGAAAGAAACACATAGTCGACGGCTGTGGACATTACTTCGTCTTGCTGTGATTTGGAATTTATTTATTTAGGTGGACCTCTATCGCGAAACTACCTTGACACAAGCGGGTCTTGAGGAATACACGAGAGTGCAACATTCTCAACAGGCCAGCTACGCGCAGTCCGAGGGCTATCACAGTTATGTATCCAGCGTGGATTCTACGACGAACACGCCGTTTCTCGACAGGTGAGATTGTCTTTACACATCGTCTCATTAACATCCAACGCGATGTCTTTGTAATGAGAGATTGCTCCTCTTATCAGATTGAGGCGAGACAGCGAGGCGGTAGCACAAAGGCCCGCGACGTCTTGGGAAGAAACTTCGCGAGAGGGTAGAGACAGCGTGGTGACTACGTCTAGTGGTAGCGCGTCTAGCAGCGAGACTTTAAAATGGCACGGCTCGATGTCGGATGTCAGCGTGTCGAGCGGCATGCCTCCTCGCCAGGCGGTATCGGATCGATGGCATCATGGATCCATGTCAGACGTCAGTAGCGTAAACGGAGGGATTCTAACTCAAAAACCCAACAACGAGAAGTGGCAGAGTTCCATGAGCGATGTCAGTACGTCCGGGATGGGCCCGCCGGCGAAAGGGAGGCACAGCCTTGACAAGTGGCAATCTTCGATGAACGTCCGAAACAAACAGGGACAAGGTAGACCCAGCTTGCCAGCGGTGATCGGCCACTGCACGTCCGCGTCGATTAGCGATATCTGCGAAACATCGGCGATTCGAGACAGCAAGTGGCAGGAATCCAATCTCGACGACGATTCGTTGAACGACAGGTCACAAGCGAATCAGTGGAACAATTCGAGCAGACTCGAGAACGATAAGTACGTTCAACCCATACCGCAAAGTCCCACGCGTCAGCAAGTTGGAGCGGCGAGTCCGCAGAGCTCCGAAAATTGGAATACCATACATGGATCGATGTCCGACGTGAGTCAAACTAATGGAATTCAGTGCAGCAAGCAGCTGATCGCTCACAGCGCCAGGGTGCAGACTCCTCAACGGCATCATTCGGAAAGCGTGTTGTACTTGGATCGCGAACGCAGCAAACGAAAACTTTACCCAATCAGTACGACGCAGCCGCAGGAATCCACGCAATCTTCAAGGTATAAATATATCTTTTTAAAATTATTATATTTCTTAGTATCAAACTTCTTTGTAATTATAAGCTACATCATGCGCAAAATTTCTTTTTCCAGAATGACCCTGAGTTCACCGCCGCAACCGCAGCTTTCGGTCGCTGAACGCATCAATGAATTGGAAAAGCAGCAGCAACAAATGCGTTACACTTACTTGGATCCCGAGAAACGTCACAGAGTGTCCGATCCTACTCTGAAAGCGATCCAAAAGAACGCGGTGTTATCTTATTACAACAAGAGACAACAGGCATCTTCGCAATCGGAACCGCAGTTGGCGCAAGTTTCCGCGCAATCTCCTCAGAGTCCTCAGAGTCCACCGCCGCAGCCTCCTCCTCGACCGAGACCGTCCTCGTCCCGAAGAGCTAGTTCAGCGTCGGATTACGCTAGTACTTGGAGGGAAAATGTCAGCAGAACTCAGAATCAAGGAAACAGCGACCTGCCAAGCCCAAAACATCAACATAGCAACAGTTGCAGCAGCCTCTCTACGGATTTACTGGGTCCTGTGATAGTCGGGCCGGCCATATCGATAGACGACTGGGTGCCGGAGAGGCCGCCGAAAAAGCCACACCTGAGAAACGCTTACAACGAGCGCATACCCAGTCCCGACTTGCCGCCGCCGTCGCCGCCGACGGTCACGGAGAGCGAGGTCCACGATTGCGACGATCCATTGCCGCCCCCACCACCCGAGCTCAGCGACGATTGTTTCACGGAGCGTAAATCTAACAACATTCACCACCAGACGGAGGAAACGGCAAAGATCAGTCGTGAAAGGTCATGCGAACGACACAAGTCGGAAAGACATTCCGTAAAAAGATCGAAACACAGCGCCAAGAGAGATCACGATAAGCCCACCGGCAAATCCTCGCCGAATTCGACGAAGACGGCCGTACAGGAGCAGGAACAGCACCAATTCGTGAGATCCGCCGCGGCGCTGAAACACGCGGATTCCGAAATGGTGCTGGAAAACGGAGTCTCGGCCGGCTTTGCCACGCACAGGATGGTAGTTACCGGCCGTTCCAGCCTGAGATATCCTTCCACTCAGAAGCTTATGGTGAACGGGAGGATAGCGCCAACGAGAAGAATATCCGAAGAGAGATATTCAACGAGACCTCCGGCGCAACTGCCTGATCTCATATCGCAGAGATACAGCGACTCCGGGAATCAGAGACCCGCCCCGCAAGTTCCGGTAGAGCCGAGGATCATTAGGCAGGAATCGATGCGAGTTGACGGGACGCGCGTCGACGCGTCCGGTTTGTTGCGAAACGATTCCGGCCAGAGACTGGAATCGTCCTCGGGTCAGAGACCGCAGCCCCAAGTGCCTAAGAACGCGGATAAGAATGCCGCTACGAGTCCAGCCACGAGGCCGAATTATCTGCCAGTGACGGAGGTGAAGAATTCATCGAAATACTTGAAGAGCGGAAATCACAGCTTCTCCATTGGCAGCCCGGTGAAAACGGGATACGAGGCCAGCTCGAAACTGTTCCCCTCGGAGTCGAGCCCGCAAAAGTATCACGAACCCCCGAAATACGTTCCTAATCACCACCAACGTCCTAACGACGTGACGCAGAGGACCACGCACGGTTACTGCGCACTACCGCCAAAGTACGTTGATATATCTAAGCAAAAACCTCAGCCTCAGTGTCCTACGGAGAAATACAGTACAGACTCTCCTAGTTCGCCGCCACCGCCCTTAGCACCGCGGCAGACTACATTCGGTAGGAAGTCCTTGCCGCCCCCACCGAGACCCGCACCGCCGTACTCTCACCAAGGGTAAGTTTGGTTGCATAACATTTTTTATTGCATTCGCTCAACGCCGTTCCTCGTCAATTACGCGTCGCATTTATTATTATCGATCAACTGTCGTCTATTTGCCGCCAGTTAAATTACGTTACACAAACAGTCGCGCGGTATGTGCATAACGGTAAACTAAACTTCTCGTTATTTTAATTCCTTGTAACCATTAGTGATAACGATCGCCATTAATGAGCACCGTCGAGATTTATTTTTACTGTCGGAACTTGTTAGTCTTTGGAGACACGAGGCCGTGATTTTTTTCCGTGCCGCTCGTTCTGCGATTATCAATTATTAAAGGTCTTGAGCAGGTTAAAGCTTTTGTTGCTGAAATGGCATCGCGTAATTTAAAATACGGGCACACGCGATCCCGTAATTGCAAAGTAATTGAATGGTAAATAGCCGCCTCCGTTGTCAGACGCGGCATCATCATTATTACCCATGTGCCCGCGATGTCCCGCCATCGCGCTTATCCCACGATCGATCAATTGAATTAGAGGTAACTGTAAGTACACCTTGCTCTCGGTGCGGCTCGCGGGACTCGATAGATCGTCCGGAAATCCGAAGCGCCGCGCAACCAATCTTGAAAACCCGTGGAGCGTTTCTTGTGCGTATCAATCAACGACAACCACGCACAATCTGAAATCATTCGTACCGCCAACACAATTTGTTGGCTCATCTCGCTCCCTTGACATAAATAGGTTCCATATAATTTTCCGTAATTACTGTCTTCTTTTTTTTTCGATTGAGAACAGAGAACGCACAAATAGCAGAACAAAGTATTACATCGAGGAGAGCGATGCAGATGTTCATGCACCACGTATTTTATATCGTTCAAATTACATTTATACTTCTAACATAATTTCTATTAAATGAACGCAATGTAGGGGGTAATAAGAGCCAGACGCTATGTTAGGTGCGGATATAACAAATTTATATTATTTGTTTGAAAATTAACAAGTTTCGACCAACTCGCGTGGTCCGTTTCAATGAGGATCGAAAGTGAAAAAGGTGAAAAAACCTATCGTGTCAATATATTATTGTGTGTTATGACGGCCGCAATTAGAATGCAATATAATGTCGCATTATAAAAAGAGAGAACTTAGCAGTTACCAGTTGCACACCTATCATCGCGAGTTTTTCCTCCCTCTCGCGCAGTTATGGAAGTCCAACGGTATTGTCCCCTACATTGCGTTCTTTCAATTAATGTTTGATACATAGAGCCTTAAAAAAAATTATCGTTTTACTACATAATTTCTATTATACAGCTAGTTTACAAACCATTTGCGCCTCGCGCCATCCAAGCCGTATTAAATTCCCGATGCGGAATATTTATAACCGTGAGCGCCGTCGCGACGTGAATGATGTCATTAGAAAATTTAATTGCCACATTCACGTTCTCACAAAGCAGAGTTGTAAAACGTTGTCTATCACCGGTATGGAAATGAAAGGAAGAGGGCTAACGAGACGCCGAACGGAGGAGACACCGTTTTTGCAAGCTCTCCGCACTGGTGTCGCAAACTCGTAAACTCCCAGGGATCGCGATATCCGTCACTGACAGTTCGGCGAACTCGGATTACCCGGGGTTATTAATTATTTTCTCGTTCGTACGCTCGAGCGAATCGCATACATTACCATGAGATTATCATTGCAAATCTAACGGTACCCATATACCCAGACTGATTTACGAGCGTGTGACTTTCCCTGAATTACGTGCAATGTGACTCTTAAATGACACGGAGACACGTTACGAGCAATCTTCTCCATCCCGAGCGACGTGGGGCCATACTGAACGTATAAGATTTACTCGTCGAGCTATATATAATCATCAGTTCGCGCGCGGGATCGGCATGTTGATCCGCGCCGAGAGACCGGGGTGTCTCGTGAACGAGAGAACCGCATACGTGCCAAGTAAGGTCGCGAGTCTGTATTGAGGCCTGCGTCCACGACGCTGGAACTTGGTCCAAGTTCTAGTTTTGAGAAATGTGTGGCCAATCGACTTGCAGCTATTCCATAAAAGCTGCAAGCTGAGCGGCCACACATTTCTAGCGAGTACCAGCGTCGCGGACGCAGGCCTATATATGCTCCCGCGAGAACGTAGGAAAGTCACGCTCGTTGAGCACGATAGACATATGCGAGGATACGTTATTGAATTCCGACGGGTCGTACGCATTCTTGAAAGGCGAGAAGTCGGGCAAGGACGAGTAATTGTATGAAAAGCAGAATGGGACGTTTCGCGAGCCAACGGTGGAGCGATGATAATGGCAAAGCGCGCTCTGTGACCCGGTACCTCTTTATTCATCGATCCATGATTTTTCGGGCCACGGAGCACGCGAGAGACTGTTGAGAATCTCTGAAACGAGATTCGCGCGAGAACGGAGAGGACACCGGCGCCGAGAGGAAAGATGCCCGTAGGGGAGCAGAAAAGAGAGTCCGAACAATCGGCTGATAATTATTGCACGGCGAGCCAAAGTTCTGCCCAGTTTTCCAGTTGGGATACAGGATGTAGGCTCGATCTCACGGGGCGATAACTCTTTTCACCTTTCTTTTGTTCCCTCCTCGCTCTGATTGGGTGACTACCTGCAACGCACGAGCGACCGACCAACTACCCGATACGCACTCCAGCTGAGATGTTCCGAACCCACGACACGGTTCGACGAACGGGCATTTGACTTGCGCCCGACCTTCGACAGGAAGAGGAGATTACCCGGCCAGAAGAGCGCCAGAACCGTTGCAGACGTTTCTCTCTTTCTCCCTGCGCTTTCTTTCTCCTTCCAGCGGCCGCGCTAGATATTCGAGAGCGCAACGGTTTAACCTTTCGAATAAACCAACCTATGGCAGAAATGTCAGAAAAAAGGTTACCGTGTGCCACCACGGGCGTGTTGGCCTGTTCGTTGGCCTGCTCGATCGTGTTCTCCAACGCCGGCGAAGTGGAGATGACGAGGTGCGGCGCCACGAGTACGCCTCACGATAATAACGAACCCTGACAGTGATCTCATATTTATTGCCGACGTCTGAACCATGTATCTTGCGCGACATTTTCATTAATTGCGCAAATTTTACGTCCCGCGCTGCATAACGCGGATTTCGAAATCGCGCAGCTTCGTACGCCGCGACTGCAGCTCTTACGTCTGATATGCGAACTTGAGTGACGATAAACGCCTCTTTTGGCTCGCATTCGCAAAAATCAGCGGGAACGCGCGTCGTTTATAAAAACGATCTCTCGCCCCCTTTAATTGCGATTCAGATTTATGCGAGAGCCGGACGTCCTCTCTTTCTCTCTGTTCTCCGGCCGATAGTCGAGAGTTACGTGGCGACCCGCAGCGTTATCGCTAATCCTCGTTACGCGAAACACGAGTCGCCGAGTCGTTTTCACTTTTCGTCGCGTCGCGGCCGGCATTGCACCTGCGGTGCGATAATTGGTCTCTGAATTCCTTGCTCGAGCGTCATGGGGCCCCATAGCCGCGGCGCGATGCTTCCCTTGCCAGGAGAGTCAGGCCGATTCGGAAGGTTACGCGTCGAGTAATGGCAACGAAGGAAGAATGTTGATTCGCAGATCATCTGATATATCGACATAAATAGGCATTTTTAGCGTTTCTAAATATTCTTCAAGTTACCACGACGGACAACAATAATCGTATTTCCAACTGTCCCTTTCTCTTCTCCTGTCCCGCCTCGCTACGTAGTCCACGAAAGATTTGTCTCTTAAATGTCTATAAAAGTTTGTATTGAAAAATAATCAACGTCAGTGTTTGCTTGATCATACCTGGCATTTTTAATAATACAGAAAATTTATTGCGAAAAATATTACCTCAGTCAGGGTTTGAACCTGGAACCTCCCTGCACTCTAGGCGAGCGTCTTATCAATTCGACCACCGAGGCATGTGATAATATTTGTCGCAAATGGGGTCCAGGTTCAAACCCTGGTTGAGGTAATATTTTTCGCAATGAATTTTCTGTATTATTAAAAATGCCAGGTATGGCAAAAAAAAACACTGATGTTGTTAATTATCGCTGGCGACATTGAAGAATTCTTATTAATTGAAAAATATTCGTTTCGCTAAGTAATGACACAGATTGAATCGTTCTGAAAATTGGGCTGATTTTACGGGGATGTTCCTTCGGTTAGAATTCCTGGAGCTCTATATCAATCGTTGCAGCACGTAAATCCTATTTTATCGCGTCAATTTCTGCAGCCACATCGACGCAGCAATACCGCAGCCTCGACAACGAGGTAGTCGAGACACCGGCGATGTCAACACGCGCGGTATCGCTTACACCGGTTGGTCCTGTCATCCGTCGACTATCTTATATCAAACGATATCCAGTAAAACTGGCACTCGTCGAGAAAAGAGCACGTCTCGCGTGTCGCGTTGGCTCGAGTCGCATCACTAATGTAATATATTTCGCTTCAATTAAATACATCTCTCGCTTGATTCGCTACAAGCTGATCGATCTCAAGGACTGTGGGAATGTGTCCTCCTAGGAAGAAAAGTAATAACACTAGGACAAGTATTGGTGAAACGTCGCGAGTTTTTATCGATTACTCTTATCTACCGACTCTAACCGACAGATATTTTCCACTAGGTGTGGTCGCAAAAATGCACGCTTGACATTACGTAATATATCATTTCTCGCACACGGAAAGGAAATAAGAGAGTGAAACGGTAAAAGTTTGCGCTGAGTTTATCAAGATAATTACCACGAGGATGCGATAAATCGTTTCGTTTCACTAGTCCGGTGCGTAAAAATGGCGAAACTTAATTTTTGCAGACCGCCCGCTGCACCATTTCGCCAGCGGTGGAAAATATTATTGGACTATAATGTTATGAAAGTAGAGTGGATTGGATATTGCATTTATCGACGTACTTGCGTCATTTCACGCGTATCCATTTATTATCACAAATAACTCAACTACCATTAAATATAAGCAAACAGTATAGTTACGCTAGCATTCTTGCCCTGCATTAACATAAAAGAGGTGCAAGTGCATTAAGACCGAAAACTTTCCACACTTTGTAGCATCCTCCTGCGTACACGACGAGACTCGTTCGAGACTAGTTTAGAAACCGGGTTAATGGTATACAATCGTAGCTGATTCTAAGTTTAACCGCGTTTAACAGCGATAGTGATAATACCGTAATATTCACATTCATTAACGAGATCAGGAGTCGAAGGAATAGCAGTTTCGTGAAAGTTGATGTTGAAACATTTGATTTGTAAATTGTGACTGAACAATTTTATATAATTTAACGACGCGACATGATATTTCACAGAACGAAATAATCATATGCAAAGTTACGATATCCATTACCAAGGCATGCAATTATTATTACGATTCAGAAGGCTCTTGTGACTGTCAAATATCTCCATTGAAATAGTGAAATTCTTGGGCAACATTCACTCTCGTGTTTCAGAATGAAGCTCCTGCCTAACTTACAACCAAAATAAACCTTTCTTCTACGTCAGAAATCAATAGCTGCGATAAACATAAGATATCTCGTGTACACGTATGTACGCATACATGGCAAAAGAATACGGCAAACTGTCTGTACGTTTGATTATTTGAACACCGCTGTTCTTAATATTTATTCGGTCGAAATTTATTACGCTCAGCTGCGACGAGTTACCGAGCACGTCGCCCTGCTTATGACTTACGACTCTTCACCGAGGAAACGGTCGCACTAAGGAAATACAAGTGTAACGACGACGTGACAGAGACGAGCGACAAACGAAATGGCCACGAAGACAATAGCCAGCGACTCGAGACCGGACGACACCGGACACGAAGTCACGGGACCGTCTCGAGGAACGGTATCTTTCGACGATAGTCTACCTTACGATTAAATGATTAACACAAATTGTTCGGAAGTTCACGAGTATCTTTCACCGTAAGAGTTAGACCTCACGCATGCGGCGAAAAGATATGAGTATTTAAGGAAAGAAAAATTTTTATGTACATCTCAATTATTGTCTCTATGCTCTACAACAGAAACAATATCGAAATAACAATGAATAAGTTTAGTCGACCCTAACTGGCTCGTGTTTAATAAAATAAAATAAAAAGATATACCTACAGTGCGACGTTTCGACCAAAGGTTTAGGGCCTTTTCAAGCACATTCTAAAAGGAACGAACCGATAATCGGGATTACAGGCTTATCGAAGATACAAATTAAATTAATAGACAATCAAAATATGTAAAATGAAACAAGATCACAAATAATGAGTACAATAAAAGATATGGTTTGCCACAACGGATACATAATATAACACAAATTGAGAATAAATCCTAGACCAGTCAGTTACCTTAACGTAATATCCAGTTAAACGATAAAAATCCAAAGGAGTTGAGTCATGATTATAAAATTAACAGGCACAAAGATAAAATTTGTACGTTGTCTACAAAGGCCGGAGAATGACTGTCAGAAGTGTCAGTGTGATAAAACGGCTAGGTCGAACATCGAGAAGGAGCGGGAAATAAATAAATAAATAAATATCGAAATAATATAGTAAATTACATCTCAGGATTAAATATCCTGAACTGTGATGCAGCGCGAACATGTAACAGCTCGTGCGAATATTTTTATGAGTTGCATTCGGCAACGAAATATCTTGGAATTTTTGTAAATTTTCTCAGATGAAACTTTTATCACATTCTTAGTTGCTGTTATATAATTTTCTACACAACTGTTATAAAATCTGGTGCTTCAGAGGAGCGAAATAACGGATTTTCAGTACGTCGATCGTAAGATAAAATTGCGCAACGTACAAATTTCCAGGAGCGAGAAAGTCCAATTTGTGTTAAATTGTCCGGCATGAGATTTTAACTGAGCGGTGTACCGTTAGGACACGTATCAGTGTGCAGTCCGAGGCTTCGAATTCTGTCAAATTCCATCGAATTGTAGCTCGATGTTTTTTTCATCGGGCGTTATCGGCTCGCGGTTTAGAAAACGACCTAGTCCACTTGCACCGGGGCAAACATACGTAACTCTCGACTCGTCGTGCAACTTTTCCACGTCGAGAATCTTTTAACTGCAGTATTTCGCTTCAAATTGGCTCTCTCCGATCAATTAAGCGCGTCCAACGACTTGGTAGAATGGATGCTGCCAGTTTCCTACTCACTGTCATGAACATTAACACACGACCCGATCGTCATCTCCGGGCTGTGTACACGTTCCATCTTTCCCTTAATCTTCCCTTATACCCTTTATTCATAGCCAACGAATTAGCATCAACAGTTGCGCAATAACATACTTGAGGTCGGAAGTGAAAGTATTTAACGTTTTCCATTTCTCTTCTCATATCGCTGATGCAATTGATAGTCCGAGTTAAAATGAGACAAGAAGTATACTAAAGGAAACATACATATTATTTTATTCCAAAAATAAAAGAGTGGTAGAAATGACCTTTATAGCAAACGTGACCTGTATTAGATGAACTCTAAACCACCGACACTGGCTCGTCGCTTAACCTTTAGAGAGGGCCGGACTGGCCACTACAATGGCCAGGAGCAAACTTGAAAACTTTGCGGAACATGTAGATTACATATATGCATAAATTTTCTGTTTAAAAAATTGAAAATTTCAATGGAAAAATGCTGGCCCTCTACAGGTTAATTATCGCGTTTCGATCGCGATTTCGCAGACGCAATTTCCACTGCGGAGCGGACGTGTAACGTCAGATGTCAGCCACATGCGAGGCAAATCTCAGGCGACTTTATTATTGCGGCGGGTGGTCTCGGAACAGCAGCAGCGGGCACGGCCACGGCAGAAGATGCGTTATACTCGCACGTGCTCCCGAAGGCTCGCCGGACGATCGCCGGGGCCGCGTCACGTGCGGTTGACGCGGCTGCGCGCGATACCGTGATCTGCAATAAGAGCTCCGCGTGCTCGTAAAGTCTCCGTGGTACGGCGTGTTCCCGGTTCCTACCGTAAACCGAACGGCCAAACGATCCGTAAGAACAGGCCAATCCGACGATGAACCATCCGACGTGAACGACCGCGCTGCGTACTTCCTGTACTTCCTCGAGCCGAGCCAGTGGCCACACGCGACTCGGCCGAGAGCGAAACACCGATCGCCCGTTGACGCCTGAATCGCCGCGCCGGCGAGGTCGCTGACATTTGCTGGGATAACCGCGGCTGGCTCCCGCACCTGCAGGAAGACCCGGTGTAGACGTAGCGAACCGCAGATAGCGGCTCCGCAGCGGATCCGTTTCTCGTTAAGGCCGAATCAGACTAGCAACTGACGACGCGGATTGGATTGGGATTGGCGATTGTCTTCTAGCCAATGAGAGCAAAGCAGCCGGCGATTGAATCGACTCTCATTGGCTCGAGGACAATCGTCAATCGCCAATCCCAATCCAAGTCGGCAATTGCTAGTCTGATTCGGCCTTTACGCCCGTATCAGACTACGGGTTGAGGTTGAGATTAAATTGAAAGAGTGAGAACAAGATCGGGCCCATTTTTTTGCATTCGATTTTGGTCACGTAGTAGACACCAAACGAAAAGGTCTCGTCAAGATGATCGTAGATATGTCAGTCTCAGAGTGTACCTATTTAACCTTCCAGAGATATTGGGGCTCCAAAAATTTCCAGGACGTAAACGATGACGCCGTCTGGACAAATATCATTCGTTTGGAATGGAATGGAACCTTTGGAGCCCGATACCTCTGGAAGGTTAAATAGGTACACTCTGAGACTGACATATATCTACGATTATCTCGACGAGACCTTTCGTTTGGTACCTACTTCGTGACCAAAATCGAATGCGAAAAAAATGGAGCCACTTGCCTGTGAACACTTGTTCTCACTCTTCGACCACTTAGAATAAAAGTCACTAAACTTTAGATTAGTAAACTTTACTCTGATTGGTCAAGTTTCAATCTAATCTCAACCCGTAGTCTGATACAGGCTTTAGGCGAATAAAACAGCGGCGCGTGCAGTTACAGCGAGACCGCCAGCAGTCCAAGTTATAAATAGGCGAGGTGCCATGTGGGCGTCCAGTTCGTACCGTGGGTATTTCACAGCTCGATATTTATCCAAACTGGAAGACACAGAGCAGATATTTCCAGATAAAAGCGCCATAACGGCGGCTCACGAGAGACAAGGAGAATCACCCAGCGACCTACTTTCATCCGGGCGCGATCGATCCCGCTTAATGCGTCCGATAAGGCGGTGAAGTATCCTACAACGCAAATTCCGTTTACGATCGAACGAGAGCGTAACTATACGAGCGGCAATAAAATCCGCGTGGCGATCGACAATCGGCGCCGCGTGCGTGCGGGTGAATCTATCGAAAACTGAGATATATCCCGCCTCTAATAAAGTTTCCCGCCGAAACCATAAATCGTAGATCCCGAGATCGATACCGTCGCGCGATCACGCATGAAAGCCTATTACCGTCGAGATCGCGAGCCGCGCGTTGAAAGCTAGCGGAACGTCCAATTTATTGAACGTTATCGGACAACGAAAGGGAGCGTTATCAAAGTAACGAACAGGATCGTCGGACGCTCCGCTATTTTACGATTGTTTATCCACGCGCGCCGCGGTGAAAGACGGCGGCTACCAATGTACGAGCGTTTGGTACGAGATGATTAATCGATCTCGCGAAACGATCCAGGGTCAAGCGCGTCGACCGGAATAGCGGACGACGCGCAGATCATGCAAACGTATATCGGAAGCATCACCGATCACCGGAATAGCGAATGACATCAGCGGTGGAAGCGCTCGTGCGAACGTACAGCTAATATACGTGCGTGTTCCGTTACAGGCCCGATCACCACGTTGGACTGGCGATCGTAATACGAAGACTTGACCTAAAAAAAAAGGCTGCATTCGCTATATTTCAGGGATCATATAGACACGCCGTGTCATCTTTATACTTGTGACGATAAATAACGTAATGTACATTCTATATGGCTAAAAAGCTTCATCCTCGCGCGGTTGTTTGAAATATATTATTTTAAATATCATTTTCATTCTTGTACCAGCGTTTCCTGAAATTTCTAGCATCAATGCCTGTTTCTGCCGATGCAGATAAACTTCAATCTTGATTTACTTTCCATCTTTTTCCAAATCTTGGCACGAGAGAGAGATAAAAAGAAAGTTGGACCGAGATCAAAATTAATCTACATTCGTAGAAACGCGACACAAGTTCCCTTTCTGCGCCAAGTCATTATTTATTCTTGCCTGTCGAAGAGTAAAAGCCACGAGTAAAAAAATCTTCGAGTTCCAAATGTATCGATCCCCTTTAATGTGAGGTTTCGCAAAATTACGCGAGTTTATTTTTATAGTTTCTCATACTATTTCGTGCGCGCCGCAACTGGCTGCTGTTTTAACGACCTCGCAATAAAGCGAGTTGCAGTACGCCTGAAAATAAAGGATAGTTTATTATAAATCTTGCCGAGGCGCATTTTAAAAGCACGCATATCCATCGGAATATTTGTAATACGATATTACAGGACGACGTTTCGTTCGACATCGGATGCTCGATACAGCATTACTACGCATTGGTTAATGTTTCATCAATCCAATTCGCGTTGAAGCCAGACTGAAACAAAATGTAAGGCGATATGCGAAAGCAAGTGACAAACACGTTCGTACACATTCCACAGAAAGTGCGCTCGCTTAATTTAAATATTACCCAAGCATACCTTTAACTAATCACCTGGCCTCGCGGGGAGGCGTTAAAAAATCGTTTCTCTACCGCAGAGTGCGACGCGGGTATCTATTAGTGGTCGATTCGCGAAACACGGGCTTTCCCCGCGGCGCGGCTTTGGCTATTACGATAAGAGAGGTATCTACGGCGAGCTTACCGTTGCCCTCGTTTCCGTAATCTGTCATTCTGTTCGCAGAAACGGGAGCGAGGTGCAAACGCACTTTTTCCACGGCGCGCGTTGTCTCATTTTTCGTGCCGCGGAAGTGCATTGATAACCGCCTTGCGCTCGACGTGCGATATTGATAAAATGCATTGCTCGGGCGTTTCAGCGACAACCTTTCTCGAAGTTGCGCTTACATTCGGGCTTTTACCGGCGATTATTTAGCGCTCGGCCATCGCGTACAGTCGCGGTCAGAAAAGTTGCCAGACGTTTTATGCTAAATTTCGGAAATACGGTCCATCACGCGAGATATAACTTTCGCTCACCGACACGCGCAGTGGCGCATTATTGGAACGAAGGAATGATACGTACGGATATAACTATGCGACGATATTTACGAATGTTCCGAAAATTCATTATAAAACGTCGGACAACCTTTTTGACCACGACCGTACCTCACGAACATCTGCTTAAGAATAATTTACAAATACTTTTTCCACGGCGCACCCACCGGCGTATCTTGTACCGATAACAGTATCGGCGCGCTAAAATAAACAAGCAACATTCTTTTATGACATTACAACACTGGTTATCGCCTTTTTAAACATATATTTATAAACACAAATATCTGTTTGTTTTCAAAATTTAGATACCGAGCAGAATAGTTTCTTGACTTCACTCTCGTCTGAAATTTTCTGCTTATCATCAGCAAACAACGGGCCATCGGTTTCTCCACACATACGTCGTTTCTCCGCATTCCACGATGGTTCCGAAAACCGTCGAGTTTCAGCCGTCGTTACCCGAGATTTTGGAAAGTTGCCCGCGTAAATTTGGAACGTCACTCCTCTTCCGTACTTGCTTCCTCGAAAGACGGATCTAGGAGGTAAGAATAAATGAGGAACGGCAGTGACCTCGCGACGATCGCCGTCGGAATCTCCAGACTCGCTATTTCTAATGATATCTGATTTCGATAAATATATTTCTAATTGTGCTTCTCGCTGGCGGAGAGAAACGCACAGAAACAATGGACTTTGGCTCCCGAGAGCTTCGTTCGTCGCGTTGTCTGAAACCACGTTTATCTGGACGATCGTGAAAAACGCCGAAGGTATATCCCTGTTTTTATTCCCGCTTGACATTATCGATGAGTAAGCGTCACGATAAATCGTGAATGCTATTTGTCACCCGAAAGTTCGGCGCGATCGGGCATTATGCACGAACGATCGCGCGCAATCTCGGATCAGATATTTTCCAGGACGGTCACGTTTCCTTCAATCAAACGAGATCTCCCGAGGATCTCGGCAACGTCGGTTTTCTCCGCCTCTCTCTTTTCTCGGACATCTTAATCTCCCGCTCCTAATGATATTCGAAAACCTCTCCAAAATCGGCATCAACCGGTCTCCGGATGACCGAAAATGGACCTGACCATTACGCGATCGGGAAACGCTAGCCTATAGACATTCCGTGTGCGAAGTGAGAGTGCGAGGAAAGTATAGGTAGAGAGTATAGATATTCGGAACCATATATATGTTTATTCCATATGTATATATGGAACGCATATGGCGCGCCGTACGCAATGTCGGTGTACGTCAAACTCACTTACCTACGACAATCGCCGGCGGCTGTGCCGGTTTTCTGTCTCGGGACCAGCGAGCGAGCCGAGTCCGGTCGATCCCCAGCGAGAGCGGAGACCTGTTATTACACGAGAATGCGAAAAAGGAGGACCGGAGCTCTTCGCGGATCGAGGAAACTGTTAAAAATGTCGAGCCGTATCCCCGACAAGACCGCCCTTCGCTTCTAATAAACATTTGCCTGGCGTAGCGAGGAGAAGAAGAGAGGACGGCACGCGTACGTGCCTGGTATACAAGCTCGGAGACATCGATTATTCGCGGCGCGCGACGTCGATGGGAATCGAATTAACGGCGCGATCCTACGCGAGCGACACGGGAAACGCGTTTTCCCGCGGGATATCCTGCCGAGGTCGTCGTCTCGCGGGCTAATTTACGGCTTGTATCGACGCGTTTTCTCCTCTCGGCCCGGCTGTCGTGCGTCTCTCTCGACCGCGCGGCCGATGATCACAGAGCTGGAGCGGATCGGCGCGGAGTGACGTTTTACCGCGTCTCCGCGAACTCCGCGGCGGCGTCGAGGGAGTCTCCGCGGCCGTAAAGTCTCGCTTCGTAACTTCGGCAGTTGTAACATATAAATTACAGCGTTCGCGCGCGGCTCACCCGCCGCGATCGTAACTTACGAGCGTTGTCCTCCTAGAAGAGCGAGTTACGACTGTGCAGATGTTGCGAGTTGCCGCGGAATCGTAGCTCGGCCGGCCAGCGCGGCCGCCGGTGTCAAAGAACACCCGCCGGGGATGTCAATCCTCTTTCTCGTGACCTGAGCAACGAGACAATCGTGTGCGTCGACGACAATTTCGCGACGTGTGTGTTTTATCTTTCGGCCTCGCATTATCGCTGAAATGGCACGTTCGACGGCCTAAAGGCCAATCCCCTGTCGCCACGTCTCCGCATTCAATCGGGACGGCAAAACGAATTATTCCCGGAATCATCGCCGATGCGGCTCAATCACGTCGACTCCTGAGGTCTATTAGAGGTGCCCTAGACGGATTAAACCGGTTCCCGCGGGAGATGCATCTCGCCGTCGCGTCGGTTCCACCGACGTATCGCACGATAGTGGTAACTGGCCCAACTATCGGCGAGACATCGATATGAAATCGGAGGTGCGAAGAGCATACGATTCGCGTCATTTCAGATCGACGTGGACCTGCCACCGCGATTATTCCATACAGTACAAGCTCGCTTTTGGTGCTCGCGCGCGCCAGCATGAGAACTCACGTGGCACTCTCGCACCGCACGCACATCTTTTTCCTTTCTTCAGGCGTCGTCCGAAATGTACGGTCTTCGGATTCGAGGGTCGCCCCACACGTTTGTCGCGAGGGCAAATTCTGATTTGTCATGTACCTGCACGCCTGTCCTTAAAGGGCTGACTCTAGATCAGCAGCAAACGCCGTCCTCTCTTGGTCCCTCTCTCTTTCTCTCGTTCGACCTCCCACTCTCGGGATTTCCCCCTACTGATATCCCTCCACCAACGCTACACGAGCTGTGCTCCGACTCATTCCGTTGACAGCGCTCGCGGAGTACGTACCGTGTCTCGCTCGCGTTCCCCCGCAGCGTACGTTGACAGCTGTCGCAGGGCACACGCGCGGCCGCTAGCCCTGGAAAAAGTCGCGTCCGCCCTCGCGTGTTCTCCGCCGTTGCTCCCGTCGCGTCTTCCGGTCAACGAACGTCGGCGCGGGATCGTAAACGCGAACGAAGAATGACAACGGATGCGTGATTGGTTTCGGCATTGATCGCCGCAGTGCCAGACAGTGCGGGGGCGAGGAACGCGCGCTGCCAGAACCGGTGTACAATGACCTGAGCTTCCTACGGCGGGGAATCGCGGCTCGCTCATCGGGCAGATGTTGAATCTGAGTGTTTATAATCCAGTGGGCAGTATCAGCACGATGGTCTTCGGGAGCAATAAGTTTCGGATACGGAGGTACGAGCGGCTCATTTTCAAATTTAAAGCGCCCACGGTCGGCGCGATCTCGCACGGTGTTTGCGAGACGCGGCAATTCGAATTAGCGAGCTGTGTCAAAAATTAGGAAACGTGTTACTTACATTAAACTCGTAACGTGAAATTTAAACGGTTGGGATTTACGTTATATACTTTCGATTTAATATATATGTTTACAAATATTAAAGGCCATATACGTTTAGAATAATATCACTGCTGGCAAAGCGGACCCGCAAATATATATTTTCGACTCATCGTTCGTCGCTATCTCCCGATCTCTTTTATTTACAAATATTTTATTTTGTTTTATATTTGCGCGTTAACATACATTTTTATGTAAAACATCAATATGAAGCAAGGAGAGGAAGATTTGTTTGTGGATCGAACAATCCGGGGATAATTTACTCGCGAGCGTGTGCGCCCATCCATGCGAGGAAAGAGAGGAAAGTCCTTTCCATAAATACAGAAGTCAATTTATCAAGTTTTAATTAACTGATAACGAAATAACTATTTTCAATTTCCTTCTTCATGGTAGCGAGTGTAGCTCCGAGCTTCATGCACTCCAGTGGCTCCCGACGTCATGGCTAATCGATGATACCGAGCTCCCCCTCGACAATCGATCGTTCCGCCACGGCAACCCAAAATTTCACACTCCATTTGCGAAGTCTCGCGATTCGTCCTTACACGCGCGCGATCGGTTCGCGTCTTTGTTCTACGATATCGCTTGAATCGGTTTGCAGTCGGATTTATGAAACGTCGCCGCGACGTTATAGCGTGGCGAAATTAAATCTCCTCAAAGCGGTTTCGAAGCGAACGATGGAACGGAGACGCTTCCTCTACAGGAAGCAGGTTCCGGTTCATTGAAGAACGATCCACAATCGAACGAGTGACCGACTTGAAAATTGGCATAGCGCAAACTTGAAGATTCGTTTCAACAATCGACTTAACAATCGAGACTATTCGTTTTAACAATCGATTTAACAATCGAGACTATTCGTTTTAACAATCAATTTAACAATCGAGACTATTACATCTATCAAGATGACAACCTTCAATATTTATATCGCTTTCGTCTTTCATATTTGAGATATGAAAGTCGAAATCGAGAAAAGCCGAAACAATTAATTTTCGTTACTATCGTTATATCTTGTTATTATCATTGAAAGATGCGATTGCAATTGCGCGGTAATTTAACCAATGAATTAATTTTTGTAACATTTCCAGTCACTCCAGAATTACATCGATAAAATGACACGAATAAATGTTACGTCATTTCTGTAATTTTGCTCGCTCCATAATATGTAATATTGATATTTGAAATTTATGTGAAAACCCTTAAACTGTGCCACTGATATTAGCATTCTATTAGCATTTTAATTACTGCGATTTCAACGCAGTAGCATACACTAACCTTTAGATTTGCTTTCGCCTTTTTCTTCATCTTAATTAGTGATCCGTCGCGATAACATAGATGAATTTATACATGTAAGCCGGTCATTATTTCGACAGGAGTCTGGCAAGACTTAGAAGTGAGGGAAACCTGAGAATTATTCGTTTTCGATGCAACCGTAAGAAGCAGAAAGGACAGCTAGCAATAAGCGAAGCGCTCGCATCTTCCTCTCTGTGCTCGGTGTCTCCTTTCAGACTACAATAATATGCTCCGCTCGTTCTCCCTTTCTCGCGAACGTGAGCGCGGATTCCTCTCCGCAAGGGCATCTCGCCACTTATCGCGCCACGTTCGAATTCATTGTCAAGTCAGCGATTCGCGAGCGCGTATCCGACCCGACGTGCACTGGCATTCTACTCGCCGATGCAGCGTCAGCATTTCGCTGGTATCGGTGCGGCTCGAAACATCTTTAGTACCGTGCCAGGTCGTTACTTAACTTTCGGAGCGGCCGGGACTTTTAACCGGTTAATTTCAGACTCGCGCGTTACGTGACAACTTTATAAATATAAATTGAAATAAAACTTCTTGTTGATCCAACTGGCAATATAATAAAATGTTATTAGGTCCTTATCAAGTAACAGAACTGCAAACCAACGTGTCACAATTTTTGAAGATGGGAAGAAATTACAAATAAAAGGGTACATATGCAAAAGTTACCTCGTGTACAGATGTTCGCGGAGCATAAATTATAGCAGACTCACAAGTCATTGTCAACGCATTATAATAAATATAACACGTGTATTTCCGCTTCTGCATATTTATCAATCTTTTCAACTCGCTCGTCGGATATTGCGACCGCCAATTAAGAGAAATTTATGCGGCTCCTCTCGTGCCTTCGTCTTATCACTCGCGCGGCGATGATGTATGAAGGCGAGGTTTCCACCGGAGAGGCCAACTTCTTACCACTCAAATTGCAACACACGCGGTCCAGATTCCATCAGCCGCGTATGTCTCCCCGTTCGCGAAGAAACGCGTAAAGCTGCAATTCCAGATCCCGCATTCCAGCGCGTCCAGCACGGCCTCCGTTTCGTTTCACCTGTGTTTATGAGCGCTACGACTGCAACGATATTAATGGTGATCGCTCACTCGGTTGCTCGAATAGACACCCAGACTATAGACACTCAATTAGAGGGCTCACGGTCTTTAATTGCGCTCACCTTGTAGCAGGTTAATAGGTTGCCGCTTATCGATGTGGTCTCACTCAATCGGGACGAGCAACCGCAGCAGCGATCGTACTAATTAATAACAATTAGACTGCAGCGGGCGATCGCAGTCTCCGCTTAGAAATCACCGCTCGGACCCCGCGATGCTTTCCGGTCGGCCGTTACGACACTCCGTTAATGGCGTCAGATACGATCGCAGATCGATCTGGGGGTTCGCTAGCTAACGCCATCAAGTTCTCAGCTGTGAAATATATTCGAGCCACTCAAACACTTTCAGATTGGGTGAAGGGTAATGAGCCGGTACGATAATCTACGCAGAAAATGAGTGACGGCTCATTACGCGGCTTTAACATAGTGCTTCCAATGGATGCTTGTTCTTCCGATACTGTTGTTCAATCGTTAACGATGCTCGAGACCTTCGGCGCAGTTTTCTCTGTCATGTCAAAGTTCTCATGCGCGCACCTTTGATCCGAGAGTTCTATTGGAACGATCGGTTCGCTTTGTGTGTACAAATACTGCTCCAACTTCAGTCGCGGAACATCTGCAGATTTTATGTTATTCGAATCATATGTAAAAGATTATAATTTAACGTGTCACTATTAGTGGTACTAGTGCTCCACGTAATTGAAATAAATAAATTATCACGTCACCTCGTCACATGGAATGTTAAGAAATATTCGCATACAACCTTGTCTTTCGCACATATCTCGAAGAAACGTGCAAACCGATACGGTCGACTATTTTTCGAAGTTAATATCAACGCCGCACATTCTAGCCAAGTAAGTTACAGTGGGTGCACATAAGACGTGGCCGATAAATATTCCAACGCGTTTACGTTCACTGACGCCAATCGCCTATTACAGCACTTCTCTATGCCAGTCAGGCAGCTTGTCAATTTTGATTTCCTGTGCTCTCCGCGCGCTAGCAATACGCTCATCTGCGATGTATTAGCCCATGAAATCTGGTTTACGGCTCGATCGTTCCGATATGCGATCCGACGATCGGATTAGAGCGATCGATCGCACGAGTGAAGGCAACAACAATAAGAACGGTTCATCGACGACGCGCGGAGGAACAGTTGCGAAAGCAGCTGATCGCGTTATCCGAGCCCACGTTGCGACGGCCTACCGCGAGACGTCCAGGTGCGCGAAGCAAAATAGACGATCGGGCGGATAGATTCGATATCGTTTCAAGGATTCTATCCGCCGTTCCGCCTCGGAACGCGTGGGCGCGCTTCGCCGCGATCGAGGAACACGGCACGGCGCAGCGCGCCGAGGATCGCTGGGTGGGCAATTCTTCCGCGGGTTCCCTCCGGAACGCGCCGAGTAAAACCACGACGGGCGGATCCGCGCGATATTGCGCTCGGACCGATTATCGCACGACGGCCGCGGCGGGCGCGATGAAGACGAGAGCGATGGAGACGTCTCGCGATTTACGGCCCAGAGCCCCGTTTCAACGGGGTCCTATGACTCGCCGCTTGATTTATAACCGAGCGAGCGTACGCGATGAGCGATCCGGCGAGAGAAGATAATCGATTCGGCGTCCAAGATCGATCGTGCCGGAAAAGCCGGTCCGCGTCAAATCCCTCCTCGCGGCGAGGAGGCATCGTTGTCGACGAGCGTTGTGAGAGCCCGTGATTAATTGTGATGACATTAATTATGAAATTCATTAGTCCTACGGAGTGAACGACGGCCTTCGTGCGCCCTCGTAACGGCACACGGACAGCCGTGTCTTTACTGCGGCGAGTTCCCGTTATTGTAAAATTTTCGGCCGAATATTTGTCGGATATTAATTAATAGCGACTTATTAATCTCGTTGCTTGCGCGTGAGCAGCCGACTTTGAAAAACTGCTCCTGGATTTGGGTTTTGGGGCCACCTATTAACGTGCATTTATATTTTTTAACGCTCGTTCGCGCACGCTTCATGATCTTTTCAGTGAACACCGCATGTTTTCCAATGCTCGCAATGCAATTTATTATTTCAGTTTTTGTCTTAAAATCAATAGATAATAAGCAGGTGTACGCATAAATGCAACTAGTCAACTATTTGTTCTCCCGAAACATTTGCAAAAATTTATAGTAAAAAAAGAGCGCTACGTTAAATGACTTAATGTAAAAGAAATTAAATATATATGTAAAATATTTGCAGTTCTATAAGAAATTAAGGTTTTCAAAATAATTCTTATTTTAGATTTCCCTTTAATATTAAACCCCTAAAGTGATTGCAAGGTAATATCAATCTATAAACGCAATTATTTGCTGTCTAAACAGCTTTGATATAAATATAGAGAATGTAAATTTACCAAACTTACATTCTTTTAAATTTACAATGCACTTGCATTTTTCGGTTCTGTAAAATTAATATTTGCTGATCGGCTCTCTCAAAGTCGGAGGCGCCACGTTGCCGTGCACCTTATCGCAAGTCAAAGGTGCTTGCCATGAAATTTTCCCCTCGCATGTGGTAGCGTATGCGTAGACGACAGAACAAGAGCCTCTTTGTGAGTAGACGCTTCTATATCGTCTTCTGGGAATTCGGTCTCTCTTGTGAGCGCTAAACCGATGCCAGTGTTCTTCTCTTTTGCTCCACCCCGTACCCTCGTCATTACCATGGAATGTCACGGGGGGAGAAGGAGACAAGAATCATTTGCCACGCGGTAATTACTCCGGCGAAATTGAGTTCTTAGACAGGACGGAATTAGCCGAAGTCGATTCAGCGCGATGACGATTTCACAACGGTGACACTCTTGTGTGTTTACAAATTCCTTCCGTCTCTTTTATCTCTGCCTCCCTCATTAACTATATGACCGTCAATCCTCTTTATCGGTCATAAAGTGTATATCTGCCATTAATCAATTAGTATTTTAGTCTCATATCTGTATTCGAGGAATAGCGAGAACGATCAGGCGCACTCGGCGGTTGCTTCGGTGCCTTCTATTATTCCAAATTTCCATTTCGCGATCGATTCGCTATGATAAAAATCACCCATCTGCTCAATGATAGATCTCGCTACCCGGGAAAAACTGTATTTATCTAATTCAGATATAAGCAGATATGAATTTTGTCCCTAGCCAATCGTATACAACGTAAATGTGAGGTAGATATTGTTTGATAACACACAAATGTGTTCGGAATAATTAAAAGATTAATTTAAATGTTTAACAAAATATATATGTGATCATAGATGATCTATTCAATCTAAGACTGAAAAAATATCTACGAAATATTTTGATAAATATTGATAAAATATAAAAATAAATCTTTTAAATATTTCGATCATATTTGCGTGTTATCGTACGACATCTACATTACGTTTACGTTGCATATGATTGGCTAGGGACAAAAAAATATCTGCTTATATCTGAGTTAGACATATACATTTTTCCCCGGGTAGTTTCTTGTATTAAAACGACGCGCGCATCCGGGTCGCACTCGTGAATTGCATCATTATGCAGCTGCTTCGCGCCGGTTTGTTTTCCACCCTCGTTGCGTATTGAATGAAGCCGTCCTGTATTTTACTCCGCGGTCAGATCTGTTACTCGCCCGCGAACAACCGGTATACGCACGATCGGCATCTAACACCGCTTCGCGAAACGATCGCTTCCGAGTACACCACCAGTAATGTCGCCGCATTGTGAGGCAGCGTTTCTTAAAGCAATAAGCAAAATGGTCTCTTAAGGTAGTCGGTAGCATGCCCTTTCGTATTACAACCGTTAACTGCGGCCGATTCTCTTTCTAGTCCGGCAGTGTTCGCTTCGACTCCTTTATATTCGCTCCACCGCCTCCATTAGCTACCTTACAAATCGTCTTTTCCGTTATCCTTTGTCTTCCGACGCTCCGAAATGACTGTTTAGTTCCCACCATTTAACGTTTTTACATTTTGCTTCATTACTTTTCTATCCGCGGCGGTCTCTCCTTCCGTTCCTTTCTCCCTTCTTCCAATTTCTTCTTTTCTATTTCATTTATTCATCGTTATCTTTATTTAACTGAGCGAGTCGCGTTATCAACATATCTTCTCCACCGTTACATTCCGGCATTTCACGAATACCTCTTTCCTCCCGTGCGCTCTTTAATTCCCAACAACTTGATGACAGTTACCGATGACCGTATCGTCGTTCAGTACACGTAGATCGTTTTAATTTCGAGCTCAAATTGCTAAATTGAACAGAGTCTTTATAAAGGATGTAACGAGGCAATTGTGACGATCGTGTCTATGAACGAGTGTAAAGCTATCCGGGCTTTCCTTCGGATGTTCGTCGTTGATTCGAAAGAATTTCGTGCTAAGGAAATGATTAATATAACGAGCCGGCCACGAGTTAATCGGTTACATCTTCCAAGCTGCCTGGACGCATGCGATGTAATCAGCGCGGATTCCCACGATTGGCAGAATCATTTACAATTAGTCTCCATCATCTAGTTCAACATTAATTTCTGAAACGAGCGCGCGACACAGTATTCCGCGCGCGGGAGAGGCTGGCGGAGAGCTGCGGTTTTCACGCTCGTCGCTCCAAAGTAGACATCGTAATTTCACGACGCGACACTGGCGGAGGGAAATGTGACAGTACCTTTTTCCTCAATTTCCCAGAGACGTCGTTAACCGATTGTTATCCACCTAGATCCTAGTTGCGATTTCGCGTATACTGTGTGCTCTGGCTCTACGAGTTTACGCTCCGCGTACACTTCTGGCAAACACGAGGCTCTCCCGTGACTGAGGTAATAACAACTGCTTTCGATATTAACATAATATCAGAGACGGTAAAGGAGGTTGTAGTTTGCGCACTTAATTAAAAGGCAGCGCATCTCCGAAACCCGCCATTATTCCACTCACGTAAGCTCGTGATTATGTATTATAATACACTTTATCTTCTTTTATCGCTGTTAAGTATAGTATTTGTTAACAATAATATGGAAATTGTGCCATTTTTATCAGCTTTATTTTAGAGGCTTATTTTTCGTTTTTTTTTTTAAAGAGACGTATACCGCAAAGGTGTATTCAGAATGGCGTTATTGAATTGGTTGTCATTTGCCGCAAGGTGTAGTTGGTAGCCGATCTTGTTGTCAGACGACGATTAAACATCTGCTGCCGCAGCTGTGCACCCTCTCTCTTCCTTCTCGATTAATATTTTACTTCCTATAAGATTTCTACTCTACTTCAAATAACATTCCATATGCTATGCACATGCAGCGCATCGTGATGCGCGAAGTCAGTCATGGGAATGGAATTGGTAGCAGAAGTCGCGAGATGTAAAACGAATTGCGAGAAAACTAAAACTGGAACGCGCACTGCTTTAAGCGCGGGAATGTCTGGTATGCGAGGCCACTAAATCGCCGCCTATCTCCGTACAGATAAGCCAATTTCCCTGCGACGAGGGAGGTTGCAACTCCCTGCGCTTTTCTTTTCAATGTGCCATTTTCTCTTCCAGTTTCACAAAATGATTTTATAAATACATGTGTCCGATAAAATGTAAGTGAAAAATGAAAGGTTCAAAATTAATCTAAAAAATTATCTCGATACAAATTCTTCCCTTAATCAATTATACAGCATACTGAAGTAACACAAAAAATAATGTTTTTTTTTTATTAAAATAATTTTAAAAAAGACGATTACTTAACAGACGTAACGTGGAAAACTTGTATATTACCGAATGACAAGGAGTGTGAGGAAAGAAACGACATGGCAAGGATCTTGGCAACACATCGGAGCAAAGACGTGCAACCACAGCCGAGACGAAGCGAGCGTGCTCTTCCGGCGAATGCCGTTTCGTCGAGCTCGTCGCTAACGCGTGTCCGCGTGTTGCCGCGCGGCAATTAGTTACCTGAGCTATTATCACATTCCTCGGCCCCCGCTGGTTCACTCGTCCTCATCCTGACCCTTTGTCCCGGCGCCTCGGCCGTTCCCCCGCGCGCGCGCGCGAGCGCCCATTTCCATCTCCCAGCCGGACCCCATCGCGAGACCTTGTCGCCGTTCACCGGAGCGTGGAAAATGAGAGTACTTCTTACCGCGAAGCCCTCCTGGCGATTCGTATCTACGTGCCCTGCCCCGTGACAGATACTTTCTACGCATTCTCTACGCTCCGTTCTTCTGGGCAACGTAGGATTTTCTCTGCCCGACGCTTCGCCTTTCGGCGTGAAGCGCGAAGTGTCAGACCGAGTCCGTCGCGAGATCCACGCCTGAGTGTTCGCCACCGAGAATCGGCCAGGTGTATTGACCCGATTGCTCGCGCGCGAGAAATAGAAAGCACCGCCGAAAACGTCGCGCTAAAGGCTCGTGTCAAAATCGCGCGACGCACGAGTGCGCTCGCATGCCGCGCGTAATGCGTGGTGGGACGGTCGAGCAACGTCTCATTTTGATGGCCATTCCGCTGCAACGGTTTCCTGCTGTTTCACCTCCAGAGGCAGATACGCGTGGGTGATTCCGTCTGGCCATTCGCGAGGTGAATACGCGCCAGGCGGGTTTGTTACTCCCCCGCTGACACTTGGAAAGCGTTAAACGCGTTTTCCGCCCTCTCAAGAAATCACTTTACGACGGCGTAAGTTTCGTCAGGGTGATCGATTTAGCTTCCTTCGGTTCGACTATGTCTAACTTGGAGAATGTAACAATTAATAAAGACGATACACGTATGTAATGATTAATTGCATGTATACGAGGGTGGAGCGATTTTGTGTAGAGAAAAAAAAAGTTTTTAATTTTACAACGCCCGTAGGTGGAAGCAATGCGAATTTGTTTAAAAATAAAAATTTGAAAAGTTTTGACTCGATCGGAGCTCATCTTCTGCCTCCAACTTCAGTTTGAAAATTTGATTATATGAGTAAAATCATAAAAATTAAAGAAGACGCAATTAAAAATTTCAAGAAATTTTTAATTCTTACTTTACGTGGACGTACACACAAAATGACCTGCTCTTATACATATACATATTTCAATTGGTTTAATTTTTTAATATACTAGAATATAACACTAGAATATAAACTGTTGATGAAAATAGAATTAAAAATTTCTTGAAATTCTTAATTGCTTCTTTTTTAATTTTTATGATTTTACTCCTATAATCAAATTTTCAAACTGAAGTTGGAGGCAGAAGATGAGCTCCGATCGAGTCAAAACTTTTCAAATTTTTATTTTTAAACAAATTCGCATCGCTTCCTACGGGCGTTGTAAAATTAAAAAATTTTTTTAACGCTCCACCCTAATGTATACATCTCCGAAAAGTTCTTTCTCAGAAGATATAATGGAGAAATGATTTTCATCATCCAACTTTCCGCGTATATACTTTCTGTAATTATTTAATTTACGATTGTCAAACTGAAACAATTGCGGGCCACACAATAACAGACCGAGTACATTCTCTATTTGCATTTATTAAATGCAATTTCTACTTACTCCTTTTCCATCAACTTGAAAATGAAATGTTTCATCAGCTCGCGACCTTGGCGTGTGACTCATTGTTTTGTAAAACTTATTAAATTGCAAACGATCGCAGAGACATTGCGACGATTATAAATGAGAATCATGGTTCTTTATGCCGCCATTCACATGCTTACAATACATCGCCCCTTGCGGCATGATTAAATGAACGTTGCCTAAAACGAGAAGCCTTCCGTGAGAAAATGTTCGGCGTCGCACGCGATTTAGATAATGCGCTCGCCATTTACGGAATTAATTACATATTAATTGACGTTTGTAAGCCCGTTATTGACGTTTGACCGAACCGGTTGGTGAGAACCGAGCACGAAGAGCATGAATCACCGAATAGCATTATTTAAACAGCGCACGTAACACAAGTTGGAGAGCTACCTCTTCACGGTCGTTCGCACCTTGTTCAACGAGAATAACGAACGTCATCCCTGTGTTTGCCGGCTTCGAAAGTGAGCACAACTTGTATATGGATACAAATCATAGTTCGAGTATACAGCTGAGCTATTAATTTCGAGAAGGTCATCATTATATCGTCTTCGCGCGATAATATCTTCTTCGATCGTAACTACACGTTTGATTGCTCGCTGTATCAGGTTATCGACTGATACTTATAGAGTCACGTCATCGATGCGAGATATCTCACGAAAAAGTTGTGAGACCTCCTGCAGAAATATTTTACCTACGTACATGTGCTCAAATAAATGACATCCCTCGATAAAATCTACGTAGGTTAACTTAATTTATTTATCATGTATACATTTGCACTCAAACTCTTCACTTGTTTTACACGTTCGTTTGTGTCCTCCAATTCTTTATCTGCTTTGCCGTTCACTTGCTGTGACCAGTTTGTAAATTATATAATTCTATAACTCTTCACGTCCGAGTTGTAAGCGTAACGTCCATTTTTGCACGGTTTCACCGCGTATTATTCTAATCGCGTATTATTCTAAACGCTTCTTCCGGTCTTTTCAAGATTAACCTACTGCGATTAGCACAAGGAGTTCAAGTGACGTCCGAGCAAGTACGAACAACCGAGTCGAGCTTCACTACACGGGCGCTTTTAAATTGCCATTCCAAGTGCAACCCGTTGCCAAGTGTGAAAGTAGGTTGGCGTGCTTCTATAATGTGTAGATTCCCTGCTCGTAAAATGTTTTTTCACGTCGCATAACCACGTCACGGTTTATTTTCCAAAGACATAAAATTATGTAAAGTGACCAACTTTATTTGTCCATGTCGTTTGTCACGCAACGTTTCACTCTATAACGACAATAATTCTAGACAATGGCGCGATTTTGTTTCTGTGTTAATGTACCTCGTTAATCAGACTGCTTTTATTGCTGAGGCTTAATAACACGTATTATCTGATTGATAAAATAGAAGTCTTATGCAAACGTACACATGTTTCCTACAATTCCTTTTATAGTAAGTTACTTCTACGTATATTTTTTCTCCAACAGTAATTCGATAATTATTTTATATAATCTAGCGTTAGTAATTATTTTAATTATCCAGCATTAGTAATTAGTCTCCGTAAAAAAAACAGGGATAGAAAAGCCACCTTTTTCATAATAAAAGATCAAATACTCTACGTAAGTATGCAGCTCATTTAACGTCGAGGTGATCCGCAACTAGAAAACACTCGAAGAAAGTGTCGAAACCTGATTTCGCGCGGGCATTAATCAAAATCGGCTTTCATTAAATTTTTTACGAATCAGCAAACAGGTGAGCGGAGCTCAATGACGAGTGAATAGTCGAGCACATCGGGAATACATTAGCCATGCGAAAACGTATGTACGCGCGATAACGTTAGCGCTGCCATGCGGGCATGATAAACCGATAAGCGACCCTCTCTTCCCACGCCACCGACGTTTTGTATCATCGTGCGATTTTCCACGGGAACAAAGGGGGCTAAAAGTTGAGCAAATTGTGCTTATCGCCGCCTGCCGACATATAATGTGTTACATATAATGTGTTACATATAATGATGTGAAAAATCCAGATAAATCGTAAAATTTCCTGACTTTTCCCTGACATTTTCAGATTTCTAAAATTCCCTGACAATTCCCGGTTTTCCAGATTTCCCTGACCACTGGACACCCTGATATTATATTGTTGTTGCCGAGCATCGACAATGTTCCGCGGGCGCGTGCACCTGATACTATAATCTTAAATAGAAATCAGAACACTCTCTGCTACTCACTTACGTAGTAGATGCTGCCGCTACAAATTGCTTTCACCGTACGGGAATTATCTGCGAGACGAAACGAGGAAACGTGTAACAAATGCATCGTTCTTTCGCAGCGGCATAATTCATTATGTAAACCGATTACTACGATCCAATATTCCGGCGTTTTGACTTGCGAAGATATTTGTATTAATGTCGCGAACTTAATATTGATAAAAATTAAAAAGAACTGTAGATATATTGTATACACGAAAATTTGGGGTACAAAGTCGGGCGATTAACTTTATGAAATTTATCGCAACGGAGCGCGAAACGTCACGTTTCGCTTTCGACTCTTATTTCAGTTGCAGATATCTCGGCTATCTCGGTCCGATTATTCGCTTCGCGTCGCGAGCGATTATCATCCGCATGGCCCAGATAATGAAAACGATGTAGTGAAATCTTCACACCGAAAATCATTCTTTATAATTGTCCATCGCATTCTTAGACCGAAAGTAAATCATAAATTAAATCCGATGAGAGTTACAAGTTTAATTTAGGCGAACTCTCCGTCTCTGTATAAATAACCATTAATTTTTTTTAAATGAAAAACGTCCTTTATATTTGAGACATCTCACTTAAACGCTTACGCTGCTCGGGGATTATCCCATTCTTAAGTGTCCTGGCTGTGCATAATTCATTCCAGAGTAAAAGCTTGGGGACGACAGGTTTCCAACGCCAAGTGCGGCTTCCACGTGCGAAGCCTTGAAAATGTGACATACCTCTGCGGGCATGACAGTTTACAAATATTGATGAGGAATACTCGAGTGTCATTCCTCGTAGCATTCTGACAGTCGTTTGATATAGATCGTTGTCCGCTCTCTTACAAAACGTCCTGTTAAAGTGTGTCATTTCTGACCATTTATTATATCAGAAATGGAATTATGCCCCTGTCCATTCGCGGCAATATCGGTGCGCCTAACGATTTTTATGTAACCGTCCATAAATCATGCAACACATACAGTCTATAAGCATGTGTACTGTTTCTAGCAATATTATACAGCACGTTTATTTGTAATTAAAATTAAACCAGGCAGCGTAACTCATCTCTCACGATGCTTCATCTCCTCGTCGACGCTTTCATTTGCATCGAGATGATCGTTCACCGAGTTCTTCCGCGCTCACCTTGCGCGACAGCACGTTTTTTTTTTTCGCGTCGCTAGAACGCGAGGAAAGTTTTGTCTGCACGGCAAGTGCCAGTTTTCCCTTGGCAGGAAACGCGGATGGCTGAGGAATCGAGTACTCGACCCGAATTTCATTCGTCGCGAGGGCAGGCACCTGCCTATCCGTGAAGGTGGTGTTTACGCTCTCACACGTTACTCATACTACGCAGTCTGATTTCGTAAGTGACGTTCGCGATGAGGGCAACTGTCATGTAGATTGTGCGCGTGCAGTAGGTTATGAGAATCTTGTACAAACAGGAAGCCACGCGAGCAGAAGTCATTATGTCTTAAAATTACAACATATGTAAAATATCTCTGCCGCGAATGTAAAGGCGAAGAAAAGGATGAGATAAAGATATTTTTCTATTCACAAATATTTGCAGTCTGAGCTACTCTGCGAATGTTGGAGCATCGCAAGTGCAACCTGGATTGGAAATATTTTCTCGCCGACAGTGATTGACGCGAGAGCCGTAGTTGTCTGTGAAAGACAATGGCGATCACGTAATTTTGTAGGAGGATTTAACTACATCAAAATTCGTGGGCTACATGATTCATCTACAATAGCTGCATGTTAAGTACCATGGGAAAATGGTGAGATATGTACTTGACCGTTCCTGCTTGTAGCAATCCGTTGGATAGCTACCGGCCGCTCATAACAGTACTCTTCATTCTTCGATGTTGAGTAGGCGGAGGTACATTGGCCGCAGAAGTGGTTTCCTCGAAGATGAGGTTGAAAACCGTAGCCTCGCCACGCAAGACCAGGATCTGGGATTTTCAACAAATCTGATCGAGTCAAGATCGGACGTTACACTCGCAATATTCCCGAGAAAGTGCCCGTCATTTAACGGTGCCATCGCACGAGCTTCTCAGGGATGAAAAGTAAAGTTTCTAACGAAGAAAAATATATACGTTGGACTTCTCTTTCAACCAAGTCCAAGTTTTACTTTTATCGAAGTTGCCCGAGATACGCAACTGACCGTTTTCCCACCGATCCTTTAAAGTCCGCAGTCGAAAGAAATTAGCAATGTATACGGATAGTGTATACATGTTTTATCGGCTTTTATACGCTATTCATGAGATCACAAAGCGATTTTCGAAATCGCAAGTGAGCCAAGGTTGCTTCGACACACTGAATGACACGAGACTTCGCTCATCGCATTTACGCAAATCGTGCTTGTTCTTGCAGTGGGTAAAGACGCGCGTTGTCGGACGTCGGCGCTAAGTCGCGTCCGTTACTACTGCAAACGTTGCTTAATGGACTTATAATAGATTCAGCGGAAAAGTTTCATTTCTGCTATAGCAGAGAACGACAAGAAGCAATCGCGTGGTTGTCTCTTTGTCTGCCTTCATCAGCCTCGTGTCTTCCGTGGTCACAGTTTCGTCACGTCCGCCACGTGAAATTCAGAAGGAAAAAAAAACGGAATTGCGCGTTTGGATGACCCCGACGTGGAGGAGAAAAAAGAGCAATGTTATTCGCAGACGAGTATCATCGCGAAGTGCTGTAAATAAATGTAAACGGTGAGCGGAACGGCTTTCACTTCTCGCGTCGAACATTTCCACGTGGAACGACGTCGTTCACGTCGACTAATTAGCTTTTCGTGTCTCGCGCTCTTTAATGCACGCCCAGATCGGTGTCCCACGCCGTTCGGAAACCTGGCGTAAGCTTGAGAAGCGTAAGCTTAACGCTACACGCGCCGCACGGGCATGTGCATCGGCTCGCGTAGGTGTGCTGCGGCCCGAGATTCAGTCTAACAGATATCGATATGTGTTTGCATAACACATCTGCCGCGTAGTGTGCAATACCAATTTCGTATGAAAACAATAGACCACGTGAGATCGATTATACCACGTCGTCTAATGACGCTATTCTATGTGCGATTTTCAGTTGTGGAAAGCGAATTGTTCAACGAAGGAAAATATCATGCGTTGGAGTTCTTCTAGCACCTCGGTTTTATAGGTCGTAACTTTCCTTCGCCCGCGCGTTGATCTAAGATACGCCGGTGGAATTGACGCACGCCTTACCGAATCTCCGAATCGCAAGGAAAGTTATTGAGCCTCGACCGCGATTGAACGGCAACGGAGCTTAATCAGAGCGCGATGGCGCCTAATTACGTAGATAACATCGAATCCTCGGCTGATGCTTCCGGTGCATTGCCAATTTCAATGTTCAAGTGGAACGATCGAAACAGACGCTTGAATTTATAATTTATCGCCGTTCATAAGTACCTCTCGACGTCGTGACATATAAATGCGCGTTCTATAAAATTAGTTGGAACTAGCGAACGTCGCTCGCGGCCGGTGGACTGGCTCTCGTTCCGCCGGGCGCGAGACGATTCGCTCGAACGAATAAACTATCGCTCCCGTATAAATACGGCCGAATATGTAAATTGTACGACTGCCACGAGCATGTAGCGTTTCCTCCTTTTTCCTCCTTCTCTCACGCGGTGGACTCGCACACGTACAACACCAGCGGGCAGGAATATACGCCGCGCCATGGTCGAACTCGGCCTCGAGTTAATTACCAGGGTGTCGTAATGACCGATCGCCTTTCCCGACCGATCGGTGTCTACCGATCGTAGATCTGCCCTAATGAATACGAGACGCCGAGCATGCAACCGTATCGACGTATCGATGTTCGCCGTGTACTCTATCGCGCGAGGACGCGTTTATTCACGGGCGATACGGTACAACGCCGGTGCGCACTCGCCCGCGTTCCGCGAGATCGACGGGAGATCGGCGCCTTGTTCCTTAATATCAACGGAAGCCACGACATTAGTCGTCGCATAATTAAGTTGTTGGACAAAGGGACGAACATGATTCTCTGCCTGCAACCGTGATATGTGGATGTCGTGCGCGCGCCGAGAGATCTATAAATATTATGGAGCTTTATGTACGAAACCGAAAGGAAGGCCGTATCTCGCTTCTCGATCTTAATTAAAACAACGACATGATTCATTCGCATAATTAAGATGCCGAACAAAGTGTACGGGATTTTATTTATGACGGTGGTATGCGCGTCGCCGCACGTATCTATAAATGTTATAGCACCGCGTGCACCGAACGCTCGCGTGAATCATATCAATATCGCAGACGGAAAACACTCCTATCGCGCTTCATAAAATATTGACGCATATTTCTGTGAGTATATCAACACGCCGTGTAATTGATTCCCGTAAAGAGGAGTATAAATATATATATACATATATATACATCTATCCGATATGAAATTTCTATAGAGATTACTAAACGAAGAACGATGTTAGGATCTCGTTTAACCGCGATGTCCATGAAACGTACGCGTACGGGTAAATAGTCAGGCTATTATTTGTGAATCATAGCAAACGGTTAAGAGAAAAATATCCTTATCGCGCTCGGGTAATACCTTGGCGAATATCGCTGCTTTTAGACGAGAGAAAGAGAGAGAGAACTTGGAGATGCGAGATTATTTTTTTAAATATTCAGATATGCTGGGAACGTCTTATCGAGTCCTCACGGAACGCCGGGTGACTACATCGATAAACACTTTATCTAATATTGATATCTAATATTGATACGAGACGGCGCGGAGTGTTAGGACGAATACAACATCGGCCATCGTGATATACTAGTACGTAAACCTGGCTACCGATCAGCCGATGTTCTCTCATCCCAGCATAATAAATTACCCGCGTCTTGTCCCGCGGCTGCACCATCGTTAGGACCGAATCAGATTCATAGAACTTAAAGGAAGGGGCAAAGGACCCGCACAAGTGAGTCCAAGAAGTGAGACAAAAGGAACTACTTTCTGTCTCGTTTATCTATCTATCTTTCTATCATTCTGTCACGTCTCATGACTTTTCCTCGAAAAAGATTTACACCGGCTAGTAAAAGTTACTCGATGCTATATAAGTATATATCCAGACTAGCGATTGTCGACGCGGATTGGATTGGGATTGGCGATTGTCTTCAGCCAATGAGAGCAAAGCAGCCAGCGATTTAATAGATTCTCATTGGCTAGAGCCAATCCAGTCCGAGTCGGCGACTGCTAGTCTGATTCGGCCTTTAAGCGCGCAAGTATATTTTTGTCACTCGATCGCGTCACAGTACTCCCTTGTCGAACACACCACATGCCAGCGCACAATTTGCCGATGCGATCGCTCGCCGCATTTATCTAACCGTGCGTTGACATCGCAGGTATACTCGTTAGGGATAACAAAATCGCGAGGAACACGACGATTTTTACTCTCAAGGAAGTGCCGGGGGGGGACACGTACATTTTGATTGTCGGGAAAGTCGCCAAGTGTAATATTCGCAATACGCACGAGGCGCGTTTATTTGCTTCTCTTCCGTTGTTTGTACGCGCGTTTTATCTTTAACCGATGACTATCTCCCTCCGTGTTCAATCGGCCAACGACAGAGAGAGGAACGTGTATCGCGAAAGGCGGTCGGTGCGTGTACGCGGTTACATATGGGCGTTATTCGATGTAACTTTTAAGGCCCCGTGTTCGCGTGCGCTACTCATTGCTCTTCGTCGGACAGGATCGTTACTTATTTTACGAATGAGCCTCATTACTACCGACAGCTTAAAATTGCGGGGCATATACGATCCGGCGAGGCAGGCGCATGTGAGATATATTTTTCGATTGATTTCGCAAGGAAAGAAAAACGCCGGAATAACGGCACACATTAATTGTATTTGGATATTTCACCGTATATTGAGGCATTCAACACGATCGTAATGGAAAATTTATAATAATAATTTTTATCCAGACGGTTATCCCGTGCAAATATATCAAATTACATAATGTATATTCACGTCTACGAACAGCACATTGTGAAAAGTGCATTACGTAGTTAATGTTGATGAAATCGTGCTTCGACGTTGTAAAAGCATTTCTTGTTACAACTTACGATTGTGTGAATCATAATAGAATTGCAGGTATGTCATTTCATGAATATTGAAATGGCAATGTCACGCGTCAGTTTTAACATACTCGTGAAATTTCGTCATTGCGCCAAAAATATGCGCTGGAATACGATTTTCCCTGCGTGATTAGAATTCGGACACGAATTTTACTTTCGGCCTTTCTTTTCTAACTGTTTCGTTACGGTACAAACTTTCCTTTCCCTTAGACACGCGCGACAAGAAAGAATAAAATTTAGGCGATGCAAGCCGGAGCAATTTGCGCAAAGGCCGCCACGTCAATCTTTAAGGATGAAAGCAGGACGCTCGTGAGGTTGGGCGACCGGGTCGAAATGAGTTCCTCCGTGCCGCAAATCTTAAAACGTCGCCCTTCCATCGATTTAACCCAATAAAGATTAATGTATGCTCGCAACGATCATCGCGGGAGATTATTCCGTTCAGTTTTTTTTTCCTTCAAACGAGATAGCAACAAATCGAGAACATCTAAAGCTTTATGTTAAGAATAATAATTACGACGTTTTAGTAACACGACTTGTAAGACCACGGGCGGGATCTGACATTATGTGTTACATACGTTGTCATAAATATGGACGGGCTTAAATCGAGCACAATGAATGTAAGAGCGATAGCGCGACAGTGACGGCATTTCAATGTCGTGATCCGATTAAAGAAGAAAAATCAGTGCCACACAAGCACGCGCGCTTCGGATTAAGCCGAGCGGTCCTTCGATCGTGTGCTCAAAAATGATAAATGTCGGAACGACGTAGCAATGTCAGTGTCGCGAATGTTAGTCTCGCTTCGGTGATTTCTATCGTCCGTAGCAGGAACGAAACCGCTCGTCAGGGTAGATCGCGTCTTGCGTGCTCATAACTTCTACTCACATAAGACAGAATGGGAAAGCAGACTCCCGAGAAAGAGGGGGAGAGAGAGAGAGAGAACGTTCTTTACAGTATTCCATATTTTATAACTACATCGTCGCGCTTTGAAGAAAATCGTACAAGTTATGGCCGAGTCGATTCCGAAGCGATGTGCCTTGAAGAGTCACATATACAGATATATAAATAATATTCCGTGTAAATATTTAGAGCAGCGTTACGATTTAATCGCATGATTAACGCGAGGATGCCTTGTTGGAATCGTTATGCTTTCACGCAACACTGCCACCATTTCAAGGTATTCCGGTAAGAATTCTTGCGGTTGTGCTTATGAAAGATACAGAAGCCCGTGAGAAACTAATAGAACCGTAAAGGTATGCTGAGGAATTAAAATTCATGCAACACAATAGTAGCCGTATCCGGTCTCGATTAAACTGTTTTCATCGCCGCCAAGATCCGCGAGTTTGAAATGTAGTCACATTTATGACTTTGACCGACGATTAATCAATGTTACCGCACAATTAATCATTGAGGATGCATCGCTGTAATTGCGCAAATACGGACAATAGAACGATTTTGTGCCGGATATCTCTTGGAAATCTTTTCGCGCGGTTTGTTAGATCCTCCACACTCATTTATCTTCGTTTACGTTATATTGAATCGCAAGATATATATAACAAACAGACCCTGTATCAAGTTAATTACATTACAATGAAAGTGTTAGATTCGTGACAATCGTGGAATTTATCTGCTGTATCGCAATGACTGTCATTTCATATAATCGCATAATCGCTTAAAATATCTCTTACTTAATATTTTGTTAGCGATCGAAGCGACATTTTATCCGGAATTATTCATTCGACCTAAGAATTAGTATTCCCGAAATATACGATATGAATAGCTTTACGCGATTCAATATATCACTTCTAACGTTTTAGAGAAGATTTAGACGTACGTGACATCCATCGAACATCCACGAGACATGTATACGCGTGTCGGGTTCGCTTGGACACGTTTCTATTTGATGCAGTCGTGCATGAGAATTAGTTACAAAAATAGCATCGTTACAAAATGCGTCGGCATAGTTTCAGTTCTGGCAAAATAAAAAGCAAACATAAACAGAGACGTGCTTACAAGTCTCCCAGGAGTTAATCTATCGGTATTACATAAATTTATGTACCGATAAAATTCGACAAATGTATAATCATGTTTTTTTTTTCGACATACTATCTTATCAAAACAGATAAGATTCTTTTTTCCTTGACATTATCGTTGATTTGAATTGCGCGCGCAGCCTTTTGCATCACGTGAAAATGCTTTCTTTGTTTCAGAAGCCAGTCTAAGGCTTCCTATTTGGCTTACAGACGAGAGCGCGGTGCTCCCGACAGCGAGGGCAGCTACAAAAGAACTATGTCGCCAACCTCGCGAATGGACGACTGGCCGCCTCCCAGGGATCACGACGATCCCGTACTTTTACGTGTCACACCGCATCATCCATTACAACAGCATCATCACCGTCACAATAATCATCATCAGCAGCAACATTCTTCTGATCTCTCCAAGTCATACAGCGTGGACGCTCTTCATCATCGATTGGAGGAGAGGTGTCCCCAGCAGCATTCGACAGAGGTGGTCGGTAAACTCTCGCACGATCTCAACAAAAAGCTCCAGACCAGCGACGTAAGGTCTCGTACTAATGAAAATAACAACAACGACAACCTCGAGGATCGGCATCAACATCATCATCATCATTATCAAGAAAAGAGGCATCCGGAAAAGAGACACGACTACGAGCAACGTAGAGAAAGGCTATCGCCGCAAAGCGTGGAGGTCCTTAATGACAGAAACAGGCAGCTAGAGCGGGAACGTCGGAAGTTGGCAGCGAGCTGCGAGCCCCTACCTCAAAATAGAGAGGTGAGATTATCTGCGGATATTTACCCTCGCGTAATAACGATATTTACGTGTTTTTCGCGTCTCAACGGTTCTATTTTTGCACCTGTAAATATAGCGTTGTCAAGGATGCGCGAATTCAATTTACGCTTCCCTAGCATTTCAATTTCTTGCCGAGCTCGCATGACGTGCTCGGCACTTTACATCGGCATCCACTTCATTATCGCTACTCTGACAATTTAATATTCTCCGAATCTCTTCGGTTCACGTGCTTCAAAATTACCTTAAATACAATTTTTTTAATATTTTATTCCTCTCGCGCGCCGTGCCGTTTTTCTTTTTCTGGACTTTCCGCGAAATAATTGAGAGCCTCGGACGTTTACTTTCAGAAGCAGCTACGAGAAATGAGCGGTCCGCTTCCAATCACCGGCGATGACTTCTTCCGCGAGAGAAGCGCTACGATCGAGATGACCTCGCAGAATATTGAATTATTAAATCGCCGTAATGAGAAGAGGATGAGTAGCGTATCAACATCCAACAGCACGATATCCACGTATTCTATCAGCACCACAACGTCATCAGTCGCCACGAATTACGATAATGGCTGGGCCAGAAGACACGAAACACAGAACTCGATAGAAGCTACCATCTTTTCCGACAGGCCACCACCGCCGACAAGTTCGCCGCCAAGATCGCCGAATAATGTCGAGGCTACAAATCTACGAGGAGCTGTCCCGAGACGATCGGGAAGTTGCTCGAGCACCTCTTCCTCAGGAAGATCGATAGACGCTCGCGTATCGCCCCGAGCTTTGCTGTCCAGATCGTCTCCCAAGAGTTCTCTCGACTCTCTCACGCGGAACGAAGCTCGGATAGAATATGCCTCTAACAACAGAAAAGTCTCCAGTCCGACTCAAACGGATAATACAGGTTCTTGGAACAGATCCAGCTCGCCGAGCCGGCTGAGTCAAACGAGCGATATGGAATCGCGAGTCGAGCGGCTCTCCGCGTCTTCGAAATTCAGAACTGGCGGCAGGTCGTCCACGTCTTCGATCTCGAGCGTCTCCAAAGCATCCTCTTCCTCCTCGCCGAGAAACTCGCCGGTCGAGGAGGACAAGTCGTCCCCGAGATCCTCGCTTTGCGTGTCGCCCCAGCCGGGCATAGAGGGACTGACGTTAGTGCAACGTACCGAGGTCGTGCTTCGGGTGAACGCGGCCACCAGCGACGTCGCCTCGCAAACCGACATTCTGGAGAATACGGAGCAGGACTGCGTCAGCAAAACTCAGCGGCCGCTTCCGGAATCTAGGAAGAAATTACCGGAGGAGATCGAGTGCGAGGAGCTCAGCAAGGACTTGGCCAGTCAACTCAGCCCCAACGACAAGCTGGTGCCCATACTCGGTGAGCCTATTCTTCATCGTTATCTTCATCGTTTCGTTTCAATTGCATGAGTAATGGCATTTCAAGAGCGTCGCTCAGCTGATGATTTTACTATTTGCTCCACATCGCCATTAACACACGCCAATGGAATTGATTCAATTAGATACGTTATTCAATTTTTAAATGACACTCGCTATAACGCAGAATTCACGCTGACATATATACAATCTATCCAGTCGCCGTTACGCTGTCGCACGCTCATTTCACGCACACGCGTGCGCTAGCGTGTCCCGCTCGAATGTGCGGATAATGTGTATATACACTTGGCGAGCACGCGCGCGCAATTATCATCTGGGACACGGTAGAATCAAGCATTCGAGGGCAATAACCCTCTGTTTTAATAAGCGCTAATTTAATCAACGACACGACACCGTCTTATTCAATTATATGCCGTCGCCGTCGCGATATTCGATGCAATCCCTTGTCGCATTATGGCTTCCATAAGAACGCCGGGTGATCCCTGGAGCGTGAAACGAAGTGTGCGAGGAGGGAAACGCGCGTACCGAGAACGCCTGATGATGTCCCTTTTTTTTTGCTTCTTATCAGTTCCAGCGCCGGAGCACAAGAAACCCACCGACTACGTTTCCGGCCTGTTCAGGGTGGAGGCGACCTTGCAGCCACGAACAAGACGACGGCTCTCCTTGGACGAGTCAACGGCCTCCTGCAGCGAGGACGCGGACGCGGACGATAAAAAGTGAGCTCTTCTTGTTCTCCTTTCTTTTTTTCTCTCCTCTTCTTTCTTTTCGGCTCGAAGTTCACTTAATTAAAGCGTATTTATGAGGCAACTCACGCCGCGCTGATATCACGCGCGTTGTCTTCATCCGGCAAGGGTCAGTAAGATTGTTGTTACAGGCGAAGCAGATAAGACAGCGTAAATATAGACCAAACGCGATAATTGATAGTTTTCACGTGCTCGCGAGCATTGGATTACGTGCTATTAATCAACTTGAATGCCTTGGAATCCGAAGGCGTTCATTACAAGTGCAAATTCGCGATTCTCTTTACTCGACTTAATTGGTCGACGCGTACGGCTAGGAGGCGTATAATTTTAATAAACAAGTGGACGTTTCTTTTACTCAATTTTAAATTTCTCCGATCGCACACACGCGCTCTGTGTGGTCGCTACTGCAGGTAAAATAAACCCGCGTGGATCCTCTTGGAAGAATGCCAGATGTACGTATGCCGTTCGCACGATATTTCGTGCGAAAAGAAGGCGGCACGTGTCCGAAAATATCTCGGCTAGCCAGACGCGTGAAGAGATTCTTTATTATCCGACGAGCAACGTTTATACGCGGACGGCAAAATTCTTCACAGACGCCACTAATGAACTCGCCGTCTGGATGTAACTGTTGTTACTCGATGATAAACGTCGGATTTTAACAAATCGATAGCAGCAGCAGCAGTCGGGAATGTCTTGCGCAAATAAACAACTGCAGATGGTTCTTTTCTTTACTTTATAACGTTGCCCTCTTTTACTCCTGTTTTCTTTGTCAACTCATGTATTTAAAGACCGAATCAGACTAGCAATTGACGACGCGGTTGGATTGGGATTGGCGATTGTCTTATTGTTAGAAGATTTGGCTAGAGCCAATGAGAGCAAAGCAGCGATTCAATCGACTCTTATTGGCTAGAGGACAATCGTCAATCGCCAATCCAAATCCAATCCGAGTCGGCAATTTAAAGCCCGTATTAGACTACAGATTGAGATTAGATAAAATTCGCTAAACTTGGGACTAGTAAACTTTACTCTGATTGGTCAAATTTCAGTCTAATCTCAATCTCAATCCGTAGTCTGATACGGGCTTTACGCACATCGCATTGAAAAATACTGGAACATCCCATATCTCCCATGTTCAGAATTGATGTGTGGCTAGACTTTTCGATACATCCGTACTGTCGCAACCAATGCGTTTCACGGTTACTGTCTATTGTTCTTAATTTTTTATGACGCTGCGAGTCTTCCCTTTTTCGTCGATCCGGTCTGTCTTGCGCGCTCACGGACAATACTTCCTCCGTGCTCGAGGAGAAAGTGCCAAAGCACCGGGGCTGTTACGTAATCCACCATAAATGATATTGTCAAGCACTACTCAGTCGTTCTCTACGCATCATATTATTTGCCAGTCTCCAACATATGGCTGAAAGTGACGCATCGTACCAACAAAGTGTTCGGCGTGCCTGCAACAAGTCGAACGGGAAATGGAAACGGGTCCTCCAGAAAAGTACATGCAACCTCTCGTTTTTGTTTCATCCGGTGTTAAGTGGTATCGCAAAATCCGCGGGCCATGTAACAACGTGTAAATTGAAATTTCACGTGGGACCGCAGCGCGCTCAAGGATGCGGTAAAATCTCCGCCGACGTTTTAAGAGCCGGCCGAAAATGACGAGGGAGAGGGACCGACGTGTTACGTTAAATTAGTCTTAGCCGTACGCGCGAACTTTCTACCATACTTTACGGCACGCAGAAAGAAAAATCGGCACTTTCGAAAGCAATTTTAGATAGCAATAAACCCGCGACAATTTTGTACGCGACGTATCCAATATACGCATGCAAATAATGATCGGAGATAATTACGCTGGAATCCATTTCCGCTTCTTAGCCGTGGTATTTCACTTTTAACTGATCTCGAGTGTAACTTCCAGCAAATCGCACAATTAAACCCTTTTTTTTTAAATAAATGTGCAGTCCGATACAACTCGCTTTCCTTTCTTTATCGCTTTCTCCTATTTTATAGACTCGTCTAGACATACAAGATCGCGCATGCTGTCGTTTAACTGATAACAACCATCGGCCGGATTATGAATTACGGTGAAGTAACGTCCCGTTGAGCGTTTCCTATCCGTACACTTGAGAATCCAACGTCACGTGTATGACTTTATTATTCATCGCGGATGTCGATTACGAAAATAAACCGCGAATTCTACGCAGCAAAATGTTTCTCTGCATCCACTCACAAATCATTCTGCTTCCCCTGCCTCGTCTCGGAAACGTGGAGATTAATTCAATCGTGACTCACGTTCATTGACGCAATTCCCTGCCCTCTCGCAACGATGACAATTATAGGAATATCTCTGCATAAATGCTGCAAGAGAGATAGAGAGGACGGGCCGGCTCGGTCTCCGCATTAACCAACCGGAGGTGTAATCATCGTAATAAATTCTTTTTCAGACACGAAACGATACCCTCGGCTCCTGTCACGCCACTGTCAGCCGATTCTACCAGCCCCCTATCCCTCACTTCGGCTTATTTCACGACATCCGAGGGAAAGGCGAGGTTCCTGACGAGATACTCGCGAGACGCCACGGAGGGATTAACACATCAAGAGGATGCGCCGGCGGTTGTACCAACGAACAGCCTTGACCTTAGGCAGAAAAAGGTACTACTCCACAAACCGGAGCATAATTAAACGCGCTCGTAAGATGTGCTATAATTAACTTGTACAGTTTGCCCGCGACTAAAATTTGATCGGTATGCGGTCGCGGGGCTTCTAGGCAGCGGGATAATAAATAATGATTACGCGGAGATAAGATGATAATAAGTATCGTTTCATCTAGCCTCCAAGTACAATCTGGTCTTATGTAAAATGTAATTACCGCGCTTTGGAATTTCTACTTATCACATATCTCTAAGGCTGGACTGTTATCTAACTAGTTGTTCGCATAGCAAATCATTAGATATCCCGGTATTTCCTTGCTCTGTCGAATCTCGCAAGAAAAAGCACGAGCGTTCTCACAGAACGGTGCCGTATCGACTCGCGTGTATTCTAGAACTGTGGATGATTTTTCAGGAGGAGTTGGTGATGCGCCTCGACCGGAAGCTGGTGGTTCTCAGGGCGGAGCAGGAGGCCGTGAGGGAGGAAGGTGAGGTGAACGAGACTCTGGGCGCGCGAGTCGCCGCTCGCGTTTCCGCCGTGGCTCGCCCGCCGGAAGCGTCCAAGTATCGGAATCACGTAGAGGAAGTCGGCAAGATTACGAGCCTTCTTCTCGGCCTCAGCGGCAGGTTGGCTCGCGCCGAGAACGCCCTTTATGGAATGCCGGCAGACCACGCAGAGAGAGTAAGTATGAAACTTGCTGTTTTCTTGCATGCTTGGTGCAAACGTTTCTTCGTTGTCTACCGAAAGCAATTGTACGTGGGATATAATATATATTGCAATTTGAAATTGTCAAATGATTTTATGGTACGCCAAATCGAATTATTGTATTAAAAAAGTACAATTAAAAACAAATGCATAATTTCACTCACGATCAGTAGCGATTTGAAAAAAATGTTTAATAGTCATGCAAAGTATTTATCAGTCTGTTATAGATATTTATACCTATTTGAATTTTTTAAGTTTTAAGCATTGTATTTTTTTGCAACGACATACACAATCATAAATTTTTATCTGTGTCAATTTTGTTATTCTGTGCAGAAAATATTAGAGAGCAAACGAGATAAGCTAATGGATCAATTGGAAGAAGCGAAGATTCTGAAGAATAATATCGATAAACGAAGCGTGAACATGTCGGCGATTTTAGCAAAGTACCTGAATGAAGAGGAATTTGCTGACTATCAGCATTTCATCAACATGAAGGCGAAGCTGATAGTGGACGGTCGCGAGATACAGGACAAGGTGAAGCTTGGTGAGGAGCAATTAGCTGCGTTGAAAGAGGCAATTGACTAGTCGTAACGAGGGACTTACATGCTAAGTTATTATGAAATCGATTCGTAAATAACTGTGCATTTCCAGGCGTGAACAATAGTGTTCCGCATACTGAGTCAACCTGACTCGAAAGTATAAGTTAGTAAGGGTGAAAAGTTACGGGGACACACAAAAGAGAAATAAATATAAAAAGAAATATTAAGATACAGATCTTCTATCCTACATAAATCGATTTATAGTTTAAAACAATATATAGTTAATACAAACTTTTTTGTACAACTTTTTTTTAGAGTACTTCAGGAATTAACTGCGATTAATTAAATATTTTTGAAAATTTAATTACAAAAATGTTGAGTAATTTTGTGCATGATCGAAGTAATGTAGAAATTAAATGCAAGAAATTTTCTTTGTATATAAAACAAAAGTAGATACGCTGATGTTTTCACGATCCGAGTGTGATCCCGAAATCTTAAGTGCCTAGTCTTTATTAAGCTTGCATTGATTTTGTTGTGTTTCCCCGGTAATCTACAGAGAGAAAACTCGAGAGAGTATATCGCTCATTATGTGACATATCGAAAACAATCACAAGGCGCTGCGATATACGAAGAGGAAAGATTACTTCTCAAATTTCTTCCTGAGAGAAATTAAAATTATGCCCTAAAACAATATCAATAATAGAAATCATATTTGTAAATATAAATACCAGCAACAATGCGCAGTCCTAAATGAGGAAAGCCAGAACGTGCATAAGTGAAAAATGAGAACGTTAACGTTGCGTAAAAAGTAATACGGCTAGTGATATATATATATGTAAATCATATATATATGTATATGTATGTATTATTTTCGTGTACCGATCGACGCTAATAATTATTTTGCGTGGAACGTATTTGAAAATTATTGAAATCAAAATTTTAATATATTTTCTAAATATATCTATATTCTATAGATATACAATGTAGTAAGTGTGCGTGTGTGTAAGTGTGCGTGCGTATGTGTGTGTTGTATTTTCATACGTGAATCATATTTAATCGTCGGTAATGCCGTGCTGTATAAATCCGGTGCGATATTCGCCCGTACGTACACAACTAATGGACGCTCGAAGACGCTAACAATTTCCCACGCGTTTAAGCTCTTTGTTAAAAAATATAGAGCAGAAGATGCTGTTGAAGATTCGAAAATGCACGTTATGTTGGGCAATTCACTGGTCGTAAATCGATAGATTACCTGTGGTGTTTTCTTACGCGACATGTGATGTAAGAATAAGGGGAATTCACGTTCTGACTAAACAACTGCGCGGCGTCTGAACAACTAAACGATGCAGGCAACCGAAGCGACACTTTACGCGTGTATATAATAATAAATGTATTGTAAGTGTATATGTACGCAATCTGACACACATATTCATATGTACACGTACACACATACATACATACACGTATACACAAACAACGAATACTATTTTTACGTATTATTCTAACCCCCCGGGGGTCCTTGTGGGCCTCTATGACGCTTGTGATCTTATTTACTCTATACGATCCCACCAAGGAGTCTCGAAAGTACCGCGGGACCGCGCGTCGTATTCGAGCCTCCGTGGTGGTTCAGCGAGAAATTTTATGCCACAGTCACTTGAACAAATTCCCACATTTCGTTCTTTCTTTTTCCTCTGTCCCGTTTTACATTTTCGTTTGTAAATCACGCGTTTTTTTTTAAATACCGCGATTAATACTCCCTCCCCGCTCATCGCTACTCTACCGAGGGCGGAGAAGAGACTGCAAGCAAAATTACACATGGACCTCTGAGAATCTTTGGGCTCGGTAATGAGACACTTACCGAGGACCCATGGACTTTGAGTTGAAATCCTTCTAAATCGCACCTCCGCGAGAAGAGTCACGATGCGGAAAAAGAAAATATTGGACTTTGTTCCGTTTGCATTGGAGGTCGCAAACTTTCTTTGCGGCGTTCGCAAAGCAAAACGCGCTTGATCTCAGACGACATATAACTCGTCACGGCGAGATAGACAGCACGGCGCCAGAGATAAGCGTGTCACGAGTCGGGACCCAGACGGCCGCGATGATAATGATTGCGCGTGAGAAAGACTGAGTACAGGGCATAAAATTTTGCGGCGGTATTAGTCAGTTTCTGTTCCTCGTTTACTTCTCGATATTCGCGAATCGGCTGCGGCGGGTACTGCAATCTTGCCGTTAATCGAAAGTAGCAGCCGCCGTTACAATGTGTTTGCGAGTAGCAAAACATCACGCGGCGGCGACAATATCATCTGTACTCTCCCCCCGCCATAAATAAGGCGCAGCTGTTGTACATAACAAATTAATTAATCGAAACATGGTGCTCTGGATATCTATTTTTTACGTTCCATTAATTCGTAAGCTATCACTACAGCTAAAGACATTAATATTTAACGTTCTCGCTGTGTACATATTACCACATATAATTTTACGTGATGCAAAGGCAACATCATAATTACATATACACATTCGCGTGTCACCTGTAAGCGACAACGCTAGGCCGTTGTTAATCTGACAATATTATCCCATACAAATGTACTACGAAATCATTACGATTATTACATTTTTCAAGCTCGCTTGCAATAAATAACATGTTGAAATTCAAACGACACGATTATTTCTTTACAACACCTTACCCTGCTTTAAATTTCTTTATGTTATTACGATCGCTAGTTTGCGCTGTTTCAAAAGTTTACTGTAGGTTAGTGCGCTTTCAAGTCTTACTTGCTCTCCGAAGTAAGTAAGTAATGAGCCAAAATAATTGAATTAATAAATATTATAACAGATTATTTATTTTGTAACTTTTTTATAAATTTAATTTATAACTTCTTCTACATTTTATTTTATAATGTAAAACAATTTTTATTGAATATGAAAGCTATATTTTGAAATCTATTATCAGCTATTATCAGAAATATCCATCAATGAATAAATTTGTAAAATCGGAAATGATTATATTATCATTCAATGATATATTCTGCTTCCATAGCTTTTATGAATAACATACTTCTACGGTGGTCGAACCGCCACTAATGTTACCGGCAGCAGTTTGTCTGCCGCATCTTCGAAATTTTGCTACAGCTCAGGCATTTTCATTTAATTTTTTCATAATAGTATTGCATACCTAAAGATCATTAAATTTATGATGACATAATGCGTTAAAACGTGCATTAAATATTTTTACGTGTTTTTCTATTATCTGTAGCGGTGAAGGTAGAAACTCCAGGATACACTCCTTTAGAAGGTAACAAGATAAATACCATCAATCGAAAAGTTCCAACTATTGTTCCAATAAAATATATTTGAAAGCGATGTCGCCTGACTTATCCCGACGAAATATTGTAACATTAGGCGAAAAAATATAAAGAAAATAATTATGATTAAAAGAATAATCCGAATAAATAAATTTATGTCTTCAAATTTTTAACGACAGTGCCACAAAAAATATAACAGCATTTAATAATTTATTCTAGAAATAATATTCACATTCTTTTCTTTGTCATTTTCTGCACAATTATAGCAACGATTTAATTAATATCTATGACAAAATGTTAAATAAAATCTATATTTTCTATATTAATTTATACTATCAAGATCAGACGTCAAAATAATTGAATTAGAAATTTCTTTTGATATACACGTTTTTCGAAATATAACTGTCTCGGTAGAATTTTTCTTACCGTGGCTTATTGTAGTGAAAAGTGGAAAACGTCCTACAGAATACATAAGATGACATTAGATACTGCTCTTCGTTCGGTCGTACCATTATCAGAGTTATGCGAAATCAAATGAAAAATACGAGAGTATCTTCTCGATTTCTTTCAGCCTTGCCTTAAATTTCTTTTTCACCGCCAGGGTAATAATGCCCATCTACTTGACAATTTCGTTACACTTCTTGATGATACGCTTCCGATATCTTTCAACTTCTTCTTCTTCTTGACCTTTCCCTCCTCGACCGTACTCTTCAATGTTAAAGCAATATGGTTCGAAGTTGTTCTTAGCCGCGACCCTCCCCCATTATTTCTTCTTTTCGGTGTGATATCTTTCCGCTTCGTTCACCATTCGCTCGATGTCTTCTCTACTGCGAGGTGTCTCTTGTCATTGATAATCATTATTTTATTTTTCTTATTCTCCGATTTTTCTACCGAGACTTTCAGGATGCTGTTGGCGTCGATGTCGAACGTAACCTGGGGGGACGGAAATAAATTTCGTGGCGGAAAAAACGCGGCGTCCCTTTCTCGCTCGGCTTCCCCCTCTTTCAACTGGACCGTCTGCTTTCGATTTCTTTCGTTCTCTTTTGCGATTTTGTTCCGTGCGCCGACTAGCATCCGGATGCTTATCCGAACGGTCTGACAATTCCAATAGAGTCCCTTCCGATTCGTGCGTCGATGGCAACGGGCAGAAAAGGAATCTCGGGACATGAGAATCGCCCTCTGCCTCCGCTCTTATCCTTTGAGCCGACCTATACATTCTAGCTCAAGAATCCTTACTTTTTTTTATTGCAATACTCGCGTCTCGGTACAATCCATTTCGGGCCTATTGCTTCGTAGGATTGTTTTCTTATCTGCGACGTCGATCGTCGGAAACGTTTATTAGCCGCTTGAGCTCTAGCCGCTAGAGGCTCTCTCTTTTAATTACTGATCGGTGATCATTAAAGCAGTCAACCGTGGTAAAGGAGATGCTGCAGCGAGTTTTGCGAAGAAAGCGAAACACGGTCGGGGAAAAATGACACCAATGGAGATGACTGAATATATCTGAAGTGTCATGCGGTCTTAGTCACATTAGCCATTAATGATATTTAGATATATAAATTAACTTCATACAATATTTACAGAAATCTTGCGAGAATAAATATTTAAAAAATACGCTTTTTCATATAATACAATTTTCACAGTTCTGCGGATAACAGTGTCTTTCTATGTGAGATTTGTCTTTCCTGTAATCGAAGATAATATATCGCTTAAATTTTTGGATTCGTTAAAATTTATATCTATCGCAAAAAAGTCAATGAATGAGCAATTAAATTTGAGGAAGAACGGCTCCTCATAAAAATGCTTAAGTTAATTTATAACTAAAGCGCTGTCCTATTTTTTGATATCTCAGTCTCCTTTGAAAATCCATTTTATTTTTGGTTATATTATGCGAAACCTATTTCAATCTAAACTCTGAGGTATTTTTCGCGATGCCGACGTGATAACAAAAACTTGAATTTTCCTAGAATCTGTCTCTGGTCATCGCCCTCCCTCTCTCTCGTAAACTTGTATTAGCTCGACTGATTGTCGGTGATATGTGGTGAACGTCTACGCTTGTTTTGTCAAGATTGTCGTATTGCGTCTGATGAGAGCAGTCATCAGCGCAGCTGTCTGTCGTCTCGATATCAAGGGAAAAAAGAGAAGCAGCAGATTCTGTACAACCTCGGACTTGCCGCCGTGCAAAATGGTAGCCTGGTACTGCTGTGCCGTAGGCAATAATCTCGTTCAAGTTTACAGACTTATTTAATTCCCTATCGTTAAAGAAATCCTAAGAAAGTGGTTGAAAATTGATTCTGCCGAATCCTCAGGGAATACTATCGGAAAATGTATCCTATTTCTCTACAGTTACGATGAGAATAGCAGGAGTGTCTGTTGGTTTTGTCATCCAACTTATTAATACCGTAACGAACACCTGGGAACAACCCTCGTGTTTTCTCTACGCGTGCCACCCCTACGACATTTCTCAGAGGCGGAGAAGGGGATGGCGGTGCGTGGAAATTGAATCGCATTTTAATGTGTTCTGTCATCGAGCATAAACACTCAACATTATCGTGGCTTTTATCACAGGAAATTGAGTCAACAAATGTTAATTTGGCTGATTAAACGGCGAACAGTTTCAACAGCGGCACATCTTTGAAATACACGCCTTGGTTGGCAAAGCGGTGATATGAGATTAGCTACAACTAGTAGAAGCTTTTGAATAGCATTATCCTCGTTGATCCACCACCAACAATTATATCATGAATCTTTGCCCTATCCATTTTCAAGGTTGGGAAAGTTACTTTATAAATGTATGTAGTTACAGTTTTTTCGCTAAAAATGTAACTAGTTACAGTTACAAGTTACCAATCCTGAAAAGTAACACTTTACAGTTACAGTTACTCAAAAAGTAACGAATCGTTACTTTGCAATTACTTTCTTGTAATGAAAATAAAAATATCAAATCTGCATTTGAATTGTAAAGCGTCGATAAAGACGTTTATGCGCAAATTTAAGGCCTAATGCAATCTGTGGAGGTTTAAAAAAAATTAATAAAGTAACTATTAATGTAACCATTAAATTAGTTACTAGTTATCGAAGAAATGTAACTGAGTTAAGTTACAGTTACAGATGGAGAGAAAGTAACGAGGTTAAGTTAGAGTTACCAAAAAAAGTAACTGTAACCGTAACTTCGTTACAAGTAACGAGTTACTTCCCAACCCTGTCCATTTTAACGTTACTCTATAGGCTTTAGAGCGTTTTTAAACAGACGCTTCAGTTCCTCGACACAGTGAATAATCAAAGTCGACGCCATCCAGCAAAGTATTAATTTCAAAGCCGACCTGCGTGAAAGAGGACAGCATTCTTTTGGTATGCTGAAATGCGGTTTTCAACCGACAACAACTTATTTCCCATCTTGTATTTTCTTACAAATCCTTGGGCGTAATGTGCGATCAAGTAATTATCGAAATCATCTCCACCCAAATGAATATCATCAGTTAACTTTGGGCAAATATTATCCATGAGATGTAATAAACTTTATTGTAGTCATTAGAGTTTTCCATAAAATAAATTGTACTCCAGAGAGACCATATTAGAGAAATCTTTATATTATAGATATATATGTGTTTCATTGAATTAAATATTAATTCTAATGCTCGTATCATTATTCAGTAAATTTTACATCACAACTTTGATTGTCAACTCTGGATATATGTACATATACGGCATCAGATTTCTCTTATTGATGTGCTGGGCATGCAGGCTTATTTCAAATATGCCATCGTCGATAGTTAGTATTGATACGTTGCCGCCGAGATCGAAGATCAAAACGTTCCTTTCACCGCGGCGGCCCTTTTTGTCGAGCCCGCAAGCGATGGCGGCTGCGGTCGGCTCGTTAATGATCCTCGGGACGTTCAGAGTGGCGATAGTGCCCGTGTCCTTCGTAGCCTGACGTCGAGAGTCGTTGAAGTACACCGGCACCGCGATCCCAGTGTTCGTGACGGTCGTGTCCAAGTAAGCTTCCGCAGTTTCCTTCATCTTGGTCAAAACCGTCGAGGAGATCTCTTCGGGGAAGAAAGATTTCGCCTCGCCCTTGTAATAATACGCAACGAGTAATTAATGGAGCGGTACGTGGATGAAAAACATTCACCGGGAGGAAACTTATGAAGGAAGGAACGTGCTTAGTCAGTGCGATCGAGCCGATTTTTCACGCGGCACGGATGTTTTTTCTTCTTCTTTCATTAAGCGCGTATATAAATAGGTACGGAATTTTCCCCATCATTTATATACATAGTTAATGCGCTTATTTTGTATTACAGATTTTCGTTGTCATTGATGACTGCGAAGGATCAATGTTTTCACATTTGCATCGACGAGTTTTCGACTCGCTTGCCAATTAATCTTTTAATCTGTAAACAATTAATTTAACTTCTTTTATATATTTACATCGTTATTAATCCTAATGACTAGCCCTCTATTAATCCTGACAACAGCTCATGTGCATAATGTAGAGAAATTTCCACATACAGACGTGCAATGAAAAATTGTTAGAAACATTTTATTAATTGGAGAGAAGAAAATAAATAAATAAATTTTTCTCGCTATTTATAAAATAAAAATTACAACTAAACTCTAAATAGAAATTGAAGATAAAATCACGTTTCTCTTTTTATTTCCGCTGTGCTCGCTTTCAGGATTAAACATACGGTTTTATCGTAACGTTGGTCGACTAAATTGTGTTGAGATGTAGCCCTAATTGGAGGCGGACGTGAGCCCAGCTAAGACAACCACTCCGAAAGGAAGCGGTTGCGGCTATTATCAGCATCATAAACACGGTCTGTTACGGCGGACTAGCCGTATCCCAGGTCCGTATACGAGCGATAGTAGATTTCGAAGCAGCGAGTCGATTTGGCGGCGCCGAAACGAGCGCATTACCGACTTCGCCGGTAGTTCCGGCGATTCCCTTCTTCCCTTGTTCTAACAATGGTGAAATACCGCAGCTGCGAGCAGAAACAGGAGCAAAAACAACGGATACATTGGGTAAACTACGCGCTCACTAGCAACCTTGCCAAGTCGCTTGATCTCGGCACTATTGTTAAAATTTTATCCGCGACTGTTGTCACGTGACAAGTCATACGAATTCTATCGAAATGGTATGTGCGGCTCGCGCAAAAGACCTAAATCGGGGACAAATCTAACCGACGCGAACCTGTGCAAGAAGACTCATAAAAAAAACTTATGTAATGATGGAATTCAAGATTAGATTCTTTGTTGCATCGCCGATCGGTCCCCATAAACGCGACGTAGCTCGGTGTGGTGCGGTTTTCTTGGTTCCCTTCGCCATGACAAAATACTCGGACACAGGAATAGGTCATGCCCAGATCGATGCCGTCCGCCCGGCGTTATCATTGCGGATCTGAAATTTTGGGAAGCAGCGACGTGGACTTGATCGTCGAATCGCGGTTCCGTTGTTTCGTAGCGTCCCCGGCGTTGTCTATTGTCCTGTCAATTTCGGGCCTCCGCCGTTCCGAGCATCATAATTACCGCGATGAATTATGTAGGAATTCAGCCGATTGCGTCCTTGCGCCGAATTAACACTTATCGGTTAGATAAATTTTCTATTTGCATCGTTGCACCAGCATTAACGCTTATTGATCGGATAATTTTTCCATCTACAATTACGTTATGGGTGAGATTCCTTGTTCGTCGTTTATTGAGAGAAACGATATTTTCTAATTATTATCTGGCTTGACATTTTCGCTCGAGATATCGAACATTCGATACTACGTATCAGTCTTGCCGGCCTGCCCGCGTTATTGCGTTCCATAACACGCTGATTGCTAACAATATTTTAATTATTATACATTCGATTAACAATTAATACGACAGACACAGAGGGTTGATTAAAATGTTGATTGCAATGCCGGCGACCAATTACACGGTGCTTTGTGGCAGAAAGTGAGGCGCGATAGAAAAACACGGGCGCAAGATAAATGTAATTTTAACAATCTGCGCATCTTAAAATTCTGTCCCGCATGACAATTTCGAAAACGACCAGAAGATTTGATGTGAATCATACGTAAATTCGACACGTGACACGTTGACTCCCTCGCTATCGTATAATCTGAAGAGGGTCGAATACGTTCGTGACCAGCGTCGTGAACGGGATGACGAACGAAGGGCGACGATCATACAGCCTACCCCTTTTATGACGTCATAATAAAGTTCCGATATGGCCCAACTTTTTCTTCCACTTTCGGTGATGACGAGATATTATGGTCTCTTTCGTTTTATTATCTTTTTACTCTGTCTCTCTTCGTCGTTGATCGCTGCAACTTTTTCTTCAAATAAACCGGATATAAGAACGCTAAACTTGGCATACATTAATATCATGATACGCAAATAACGGATCCTAATTCCTACGATATGCAACCTATTAAAGAGATCACCACAAATGTATTAAAATAGACAAGTTTTAATAATATAATTCCAAATTTCATTCGACCACAGCTGGCCACATTTGTTAATAAATTCTTTATACTGTTATTGTGACAAATATTACCACATGCCTCAGTGGTAGAATTGGTGAGACGCCCGCCTAGAGAGTAAGGGAGGTACAGGTTCAAACCCTGACTGAGGTAATATTTGTCGCAATAAATTTTCTGCATTGACCGATTAATTGACAAATGTGGCCAGCTGTGGTCGAATGAAATTTGGAATTTTATTACTATACTGGCAATTTGAAGAAACTAATCTTTAATAATACAATTCTACCATATAGCAAAGCCATCGCTTTGCAATTTTAAACAACTGTTTTTATTATATTCATCAGAGAGAGAGAGAGAGAGAGAGAGAGAGAATTGCAAATTCTGAATATATCAGAATCAGATTACAGACTAATTAATTTTAACATAATCGAAAAGCGTTTTATGCAAAATCAAAATTTAGCAATTCTTAATGTAAACATACCCTTTTTATGAAAGCATTAAGAATTAGGGAACATGAATGTATATATCGAGATCACAGGACGGAAGGGGATCGACTTTGCGTCTTCATTATTTCTAGGGCTGGGAAGTAATTTGTTACTTGTAACGAAGTTACAGTTACAGTTACTTCTTTTTGGCAACTCTAATTTAACTTCGTTACTTTTCTCCATCTGTAACTTAACTCAGTTACATTTTTTCGATAACTAGTAACTAATTTAATAGTTACATTAATAGTTACTTAATATATTTTTTAAACCTTCACATAATCGCATAGGCCTTGCCTTTGCGTATAGGCGCCTCCCTAGAAGCACAATTCATTGGCTGCACATTGGTTATGTTGGCAGTGAATTGGCTAATATTTCTTCAATATAACACCAATATTGGTCATAAAATAAATGCAAATATACTACTGATATTGTACCTAGATGATTATTTAGTATTGGATTGATTGTATTAGCAAGATTGCCCAATAAAATTGTAATATTGAGTATAGAATAAATGCCAATGTAACGCCGATGTTACGTATCAATAATTGCACGGTACTGTGTTTACATTGAAAGTGCATTGCAAAAATATGAGGCCCTCCACCACCCCCGCCGCGTTTAATCGACGGTCCTCTTTTCTTTACAATTTGATTTCTTACATTTTTATTATTTATTTCATTTTCCTAATAACTTACTTTACAATACACTTATAATATAATAAAAGAAATAATTTATGTTATCTAATATTTTAAACTCTCGAATTATATCCCCCTATCCCTGACTATCCGAATTCCTACCCATATTCCGATCTATAGACTTACTTATTCAATTTCTACCTACCCGTGTTTCAACATAATAAACCTACAAATTTTTAACTAAACGCGACGCGATTTTCTAGGGGTTTGACTTGGAGTTTAACGCGCCCGCGGGATTTAATAGGAGTTTCACTCTCGCACATATGCAAGAATGTATGTATATAGAAGCATAACCCACCCGAATTGTAACAAATCAAAAGAAATCAAAGTATATTATACTTCATACAGCACCTTACTTAGGTACTCCATCAGAGTGGCCAGGATTGACCACTTACCTCGTCGTATTTAGTCCTTCGTTGGGCCAGATTGGACATACCTTTCGTTGCTCCCGGCCATACAATCTGGTCATTTTGACCAGAGATCAGGAAGAAAGAAAACTCCTTCCATAGTCGGTTATCGTCACCGACAAATATTTCGTACGGTTCGAATATACGAGTGTCGATCGTATCGCAAAATGCACGACCACGAGAGGTTAATTAACGGAGAATATTAATTCAAAAAACTTTATTTACTTAAAAATATTGACCATCTTTTCGTAACTTGATTTTTTAATTCGAAATTCAAGTAGATATAGAAAAAAATTTACTTCGCGTTAGAGTGATTGTAATCATATTCCTCGATAAATTAAAATTTATAATATGGATAAAATTAAATAATTAATTGAAAATTTTTCCTGAAAAACCGATCGCGAAAACCGACCGCGAAAACCGAAAATGCAAAGATGCGTGTGACTATGCATGTATTCATGCGAGACGCAACTTGAAAGTACGTATATCACGTACATGTAAATACACACATACAAATAATAAATGATGTGAGATCCAGAAAAACGAAACTTCTTTCACGATTCCAACCGATATTATAATCGCATTTCATAATTAATTAATAACCGTAAATAATATATAAAAATAAGTTAAAATTTCAGTGTTCTGGACAAAACATATTAGAATCTCACATCATATTATTTTACTTTATACAATACATCAATTCGTTAATGAAAATGGATATGCTACAAAAGCTCGGCGAATACATCATTAATATTCGCCATATTTCGTTTAAGTTCTGTAAGGTAATTCACCGATTCTCAACATGGAAAATGAGCTCGACATACTGTGATTTGTAGAGCTCTATGACATTAAATGAAGGTGGAGAGTTAAATAAAAAATTGTGGAGGGTTAAATAAAAAATTTACTTCCCGTTAGCATTTAAAACCTATCCATTTTAAGGCAACGAATATACAAGATAAACTACGATTTACAATCTATGATCTACGAGATGCACTGTAAAAAAAGTATGTAAAATTACATACATAATAAGTGTAGCGATTACACTATTAATAATATAAATATGTACTTTTACAAAAAAATTTTTTTACTCTTTGTTGTGTAAATACTCGTTTATACATGATGAAAATTACAAAAAATGTAAAATTTACAATCAAAAGCAAGCAGTTTACTTATTATATAAGATAATAATTTTACAAGCAGTAAATTTACTGACATATGTAAATATACACCTTTAATAGATGGTCCCAACATTACTCACTGTAATATTTGTAATTTTACATGTAATTTTTGTACAGTGTGTATATTCGTTGCCATAATAAAAAAGTTTTTAACTCACCGACCCGATGCGCAGCAGCGGAGTTGAACTACGTTGATCCTGTAACATACAATTATTAAGTTCATATTAAAACAGAGTATTCAAGAAAATAAATATTAAAGAAAATAATTTGTAAATGATTAAAAATAAACAAAAGAAAGATTAATTGTATACAAAAGAAAAAATACTTACGCTAAAGTTGCTCCGCCGGTGCCTGATGCCTTCCCCAGGCCTCCTCCTCCACTCAGGTTATCTTCTTGCACACTCGCGCACACACAAAGATCGTTCGCGCGATTTTACACTTTGAAAGTCTTTAGTCCAATTACACAAACGGCACTCCCGAACGCGACGCGACACGACGAATCGCCGCGCGCGGTTGCGATTCGTTTAAACTGGCGAAATAATATCGAAATTATTCGTCAGTTCTCGAAAGTTCGTGCTGAAATGAACAAAATCAATTAATAAATGTGCTCTCTAAAAGTAAATCGGTGGATTATCACTGAAAACAGTGAATCGATTCGTTATTTTCAGTAACAATCCACCGATTAACTTTCAGAGAGTGTTAGGCCTGGTTTATCATTTTCTGGTTAACTGTTAATATGGACGTTACTCGACTCTCTATGCTTTTCTATATTATTATCTAAGAAGAGACAGAGAATCGATTAAACTATGGTCAACAGTTTATTAGAAACTGAAAAATCGGGCCCAAATAGTGCAATGGGTACCTTTGGTTGTCCCGTCTTTAGAGTATGTAGTCTCTAAAATCAATCAATGGATTATCACTGAAAACAGTGAATATTCACTGATTCAGTGATAATGCACTAATTAATTTTTAGAGAGTAACTCTTCGGGGTACTTAAGCCCCTCCACCACGACAAGGTAGTACCCGAGGAGGGGATTATCGACAAAAAACCGTGCAATTGCATATGTGTATATTTAGAAAAATAAATATTGAGTGGACATAAATTAGTGTTGCTATTTAATGCACGACGTGAGAGAGATTCATCCAATCGAAAGATATTAATCTTCTCTAATCTAATTCACACTCTCGATCTTGGGACAAAATCAATTTTCTCGGAATTTATCAATAATGCCGCATAAACTAATAATCCGAGATAAGCGAATCTTATCTCGTTAGAAGCGCTGAAATCTTAGCTTTCCAACGAGACCAGGTTCATCTCGCTACGATTATTCTGTGGGAAGATACAGACGATTATATCGACTCGTGATCTCGATCTCGGGACAAAATTAATTTTATTTTCAGAATTAATTAACGATATTTCATAAACTAATGAGCCGAGATAAGCAATTCTTATCTCGTTAGAAGCGCTGAAATCTTAGCTTTCCAACGAGACCAGGGTCATCTTCCTACGATTTTTCTGTGCGACGTTATTGACGATTATATCGACTCGCGATCTTAATCCTCATTCAGAAGCAGCAGACGGCGCGTATATGCGGCGTCTCGCGCGACGATGTTTACTACCGAACCCGTGTGCCTCGAATGTTTTTATGCCAGTTTTTTGGGGACGTAGTACGGTCGCGTACTACTCGCGTAAAACTCGCGCGGCCTTCGTTCATGAATGGTGCGCGCGCGCCCGATTTTTTAAACGCTATAACTCGGCGAAAAATCAACGTAGCGACACGAATCAAAAACCAATCTTCTTCGTTTCGCATCCCGCAGATGTCTACGCAGAATATGTATGCCCTTATCATGAAACTTACACACGGCAATGTAATAAAAATAAAAATTCTGAAATATAAATTATACGTATAACTACTAAATATAAAAATTGGCAGACAAACTATATTAGACTGTATAGCAAGATTACCCAATAAAATTGTAATATTGAATATAGAATACAGGCTAATGTAACGCCAATGTTACGTATCAATAATTGCACGGTATTGCATTTACATTATTTCCCAATACTACGCCAATACTTTGTGTTATTCGGGCTTTATCGACATTTTATATTATAATTTAACTACAGATTTAATATTTTTATTTTCATTGCAAGAAAGTAACTGCAAAGTAACGATTCGTTACTTTTTGAGTAACTGTAACGCGTTACTTTTCAGAATTAGTAATTTGTAACTGTAACTAGTTAATTTTTAGCGAAAAAACTGTAACTGTAAGTAGATACTTTTATAAAGTAACTTTCCCAACCCTGGTTATTTCAACCTTCTTACCTTGAACGCCAAGCCGGAGAGCATAGCCGATCGATTATCGCTTAACCGAGTTAATTCGGGGACGTGTATCGCGCTTACGTTCAGAATACGGGTACACGAACACGTATGCCAAGAGATCCGCCCTAAACTGGTCCGCCGCGCCGGCACGGAGAGGATTTAAACGAGACGCCCGCGCCCGCCAGGACGATAAATCCAGCTACGTGGAAAACAATGAATGGCTTCACGGAGTGTCGTGCGCTCTTAATAATTCGCTTACTCCGACGCGACGTCAGCGTACGCGGATGAAGCGACGCGAGAGATAAGGAAATAAGAAGAGGGAAGGAAGAACACGAGTGGAGGAAGTGGCGAAAGTGTCTGGATAACTCTTTCGCCCCGCGGAGACGACGTCGTGAGTTGAGAGACGGGGAGAGTCGAGCCGAATATCGAGATTGGATCGAGGGGCCCGTAGTCCTCGTAAATATGTCGTCAGACCGGTAAACAAGGGCGCATGAAGCCGGTACAAGCCGCATTTCCACGCTTGGTGTACGGTACGTACATATACGCACCATGGAAACGGAAGCGGCCGATGGTCATGGTCGTGGTTGTGCTCGTGGTCGCGCGCAAACCGGGATTTAAGTCTAGAAAATTTATCGTTCAGCGAGGAGGCAGGCAGAAGCGACGAGAGGGATGACGCGCGGTATGCGTGCGTTGTTGAAAGGAGGCGGAAGCGAACGTGGAGGAATAGAGGGGGGAAGGATAGAGAAGCGGTGGGCGAGAAAGAGTAGAAATGCAGAGGAAAGCGAGATGCTCTGGTGGATGATTCAAAAGCAGTCTTCTCGAATCTCGTCTCTCCCTCCGATTCCTGGCTGCGATTCAACGACCGATCTCTGGAATATGAGCCCGGTTACCAATTTTGCGATCCGCGATGCTCTCTGGGCGTGATATATAACTATAGGTGCCTTCAACTCGACCTAGCGATCATCAAACGGTTTCCGATACAAGCACGTGTAACGTGCAGTGATTAGAGACTATTCAGCGCATTCCGTTCAAATAGCTCGAACGTTTTACGACTGGTTGAGATATAAATATTTAAATATAAGCCAGCGCTATGTGTTTCGTTATGTAAAACAATTGCAACCGTAAAAATCTCTAAATGTTTTTTATGCTTGCTTTTCATAATTTATCATAATAAATGCTTAAAAGATTTGTCTTGTAAGAAAATCATTGTTTTTATTTCAATATACAGTCAATTAATTGGTGAAAAAAAGCAGGCATTAATGAAGATCAACAAATTTTAGTAGCTTTTTATCGCCAGTGGTAATTAATCAAAGGGAATTGTTTAAAAAAAAAACGACCAAACTGGCAAAAATAATGATCTTCATTTTAGTCACAATGTTGTAATGCGATTTGTACATTTGAAATTTGTTTCCAGATTGTACTTGAAAAGAACCCGATAAAGAGGTCGAAACGTTGTGACTAAAATAAAGATCATCATTTTTGCCAGTTTGGTCGAATTTTTCAAAAAATTTCCCTTAATTAATGAAGATATTAGAAATGATAATAAAGAGTGAACTATCTGTTGCATAAAGAAATTAAAATATCATTCGTTGCATTAATAACCTTCAATCGAATTATAATGAAAGTAGAAAGAGCAACGTCTCAACACTAAAAAAAAAATAAAAAAATGAATTGGTCCAGCGTTGCCCGGCGCGGTAAGGGGCTTAGCAAATCGCGCTCACGCGTACACTGTGTACAATATGGTGGTTCGAGACCGAATATAAATCCTGAAACGCTTACAGTTATTGCAGATCCAACGTAATATCCATTCGAACACTGTTCAGGCGGTTTACGCGGTAATTCGCCGATGACAACGTTGCGATAAAATGAAATCGGTCCACGGCTTTTATAACGGGTTTTAGGCGCGACGGTGCGGCGCGTTGTTCGATAGTCGCGGTCGTTACCGCCCCGTCGCTCCACCTAAAGAAAATCGACTGAAAGCCGCGGCAAGATAAAGCGGCCACGGCATGATTTTCCCGGCACAAAACCGCGAATACATCCGCTGGACCTATCCCACCTTCAGAATTGTATTCTTCGTGGAAATATAACTTCGGTTCCCGAAATAAGCCGAGTTGACGTAACGCCACGCTATATCGCGCGTTTGAATCAAGCGTCGGCCTTTAAAATGGCGTACAGGACACGCCTAATACGATATTCATGAAATCCACGCGGGCTTTCAATGAGATGGCTCGTGTTTTGAAATATGACCGAAAGCCCGCGGGCGTATATACGAGAGCGAATTTACGCCCCGTGCTCTTTTCGATCGCACATTTCTTTTCTCTTCTCTTATTCTTCGCGATTCACAAGGAACTTGGATTTAACTTGATGTTACAACGCCTCAAATTATATTCTTCTTCTTCTTCCTCGCGTATTAGGCTTAAAGCCTGTTTTATCCAGTTCGTTCCGGTACTTTGAACATTTTGGTTTTACTTCATCTTCGGTACGCTGTAGTTATTTTTGCCTTAGCCGGTCTTTCCGTGCATATACACGTGCTCGCTAACTTTGTACTTCCCTATTCCAAAGCAATACGAGGCATCAAGTAACGATTGATGTCTTTTTCTTAATGACACGATCAATAAACAAATCCTGAATTGTGAGCTCTGTGAATTTATATACATCTCGATGCTTGTACTTTTCTTGCGTCTCACGAATGATAGGAATTCCAAGCTAAGCTTATTTTAAAAGACGAAGATACCAACGGTATAAACGAAGGTTGGACAGGAGTGCGTGTGTCATTCCAGCGTTATTTCAGTTATTTCGTAATATATCGTGGCCGATCGATACATCAGCAAGTTGCAGTCAAAGAGTATCTGTAACCGCTCTTGACTCTTCGCTATCGTAAACGTTGTGTTTGTGCAGTGTGTGTGGCACGGGAAACGCATAATGCATCCGTTTGTACTTACATGTATAGTGATCAAACCGCGCAAAAACCGCAATGATATTCCGTGAGAACGTAGAAGCGACGACTAAAGATATTAAATAGCAAAGTTCTTCGGACGCGCATAAATACAGAGGTAAAATGCCCGGAATATATCGCGCGGAGATAAACGGTCGCTCTTTGTCAAAGTCCGAGGAATTGAGGGCCCGATTAAGCTGTGATAATAATCCCGATTGTAAAACAAACTGCTTTATATCCGTCCATGGTTATATTATGAACGAATCCATCTCATCAGGTCCATAAAATGAAAGGATAATGGCTGTCGTTTGCAGAATGCACATCTATCCAGCAGTATGCGATCCGGCTGGCATAGTTAACTGCCCCCAGAAGGGAAGCGGCATTTATTATATTCCGTAAGGTACGCGAGTAAATTAAAGCTCATCAAGGGTCGACGGCAAAGACCGTGTCCTTATTAGACTTGAGCAGTCATCTCGCGATAAATGAGAACGCTCCCGGATACACCGAGATTATCGTACGGTGGACCCCGTCGCTCTCCTCGGTCAAAGACACTTTAATCACTCGGCCGTAAAGTGTCTGAAGAAACGTGTCAGCAGTTCGAGACGATGCGCCCGAATGAACTTCCGCCTCGTCGTCAGTTACATCAACGGTGTTCCTGTAATCCGGCGACCGAATCCGCGAGACGTGAGGAAGCATGAGGGCAGCATTAATTTATGCATGGGGCGCGGGTACTCGCGCGCACGAGCACGTTCTTCGCGGTGGTACCTTAATGGAGCATCGGTTATCGGCGAAATTTCCAATAAGAGATTCGAAGCGCTCCTTCGGTTCGCCCTCAGTGGATTCCTAAGATGCTGCGCTCGACGTGCGCGCGCGTCACGTACGTATCTTTTGGGGACAGTTTCGGTGCTTACTTCGCTCTACCATTGCGGGCAGTGCGGATAATGTAATGCACCCATAAAAATGCAGAGTACGGTGCTACTTCAGCTGCCGGAAGGCTGCGGTCGCACATGCCGGAACGAGCCCGCGCACACGTAGAACGCGGGGCATTCCCTACGAGCAGCCGGGGAGAATCTCGGGGCTGCGCATTTGGATTGAATCTTCGGGAGATGGTTCGCGAGAGTGGCTGGGAAATAAGCATCACAAGTGCCACGGCGGTCTGCCTCACCGTCTCACTGCATTCATGGAAAATCAAGAAAAGCCGGATTGTCGCGTTGGCGCACTGAGAACTCGAGAAATCAAGATTTAATATATCGGTGTGATTAAGGATGCCCAACGATTAATTATACAGATCAAATCACGTACCTATATAAAATTCCAAGGGATAGTTCAAACATGCTTCTTTGTGTCCACGCCATCAAATTTGTCGTTACGAATATTTTTATTGACAAACAAACAATATGCCAATCATATTTATTATAGAGAAAGGAATACTTTAATCTTGAGAAAAATTCTAAAATTTAGAATAAAATAATAGTATGTATCGTCTTTTGTCAAATATCGCGGTGCCAACTTTGTGCGTTGTAAGACGGAGGGAAAATTTATTCTAAACGCAAGATTATATAAATTTACATTTATATAAGTTACTCTTGTCTCAATATAGTAAGTCAATCTTTTTTAATTCGATAGAGGAGAATAAGAAATATTGATTTTATTTCGATATTGTCTTATGTTTATACTAAATGAGGTTGTGAGAAATATACATGCGTGAAGAATATTTTTTGTTTCGGTAACCGAAATTCTTTCCGAGGGTGCAATGTGTAAAGCAATAATTTAGACTGAGAAAGAAAAGTTTACGAAAGCTATAGTAGGATCGGCTTTAAATTCCCGATGCAAAAATGTCCTTCCATCGGCTTGAAGAAGACATAAGCCGAAAAAGAATTTAATATTGCCTATACTCGTTTGCGCCGCAGTCAGCTGACGATGCGACCATGTACGGTTCGCATATTTGCGTGAATTAAAGCAATTATCGGTCTCGGCGTTTCCCCTCGGGGCCGCCATACCGAGCTCCGCTGCTCGGAAATCCGCGCGCGTTTCGCTCTTTACGTTATTATTTCGCTATCATTCTGCGCCGTCGATATAATGAAGCGCACCGAGCCGCTTCGCAAAACTGCCGTTGCGATAAAGAGACCGACGTCGACAAGCGAGAGATGCTTGGAAAGTGGAGGAACGTGTTACCTAACTCGGAGCGTGTTACTTGCTCAAGGCTGTCGGAGATGAATGCAAAGCAAAGGGGCTCCTCGTATTAACCGCGTTGCTCGTCTTACTCTTTCCTTAATTAACTTAATTCGATTGAACGAGAAAACCTCGATGTTCCCTTGAGGATTCTGTGAAAATACCGGAGGTCTTTCCTTGAAATTCTCCTTTTTACTTTAACCCTTCGGCACGTTGCTAATTCTACTTCGTATATTGTCGTATTTATAATATATTAATGTCATATCTGTTGATAGAGAGATAATTTTTTAAAAAGTTATACCTCTAGTTTATTTATCGATGAAGTCAAGAGAAATTATATAAAATATGTGCAGAAGGTATAATAGGAAGATTAAATGTTTCTCTCATATAAATAAGTTTGAAGTTTACTTTAAACATGCGAGATTGTGATAAAATATGTTTTACTTTATTCTAAAAGCGCACGAACGGCGATCGAAAGAATCGAGGAAATTTTATGTGGGACGCGTAAGTTACACTTGCAAGATTTATGTGATATTATTGTGAAAACCTTATCAAGCGTTGTTAGCGACCTGCTTAGAAACACTCCTAGGTTCATTCGCATCGCTTGATTACGGGATTATCCCGCCAGGATCGCCCTGTCGTCTGCGTAGGACATCGGATTTATAACTTTAATGCTAGCAATAGAGTAGCATTACCTTCCTCCTTTCCTCCTCATCCGGGAGGTTAAACCGCGTTTCTGTCCGCAAAAATAATCGAGATTTATAAACTTTTGAGCTCAAGATCACGGCAAGTCCCGTCGAATAATGGAAACTCGGTCGATCCAGAAACTGTGAGCAGTTTTCATATATCGTCGCCGAAGGCAATGACGGCACGTAGCTTTATTTTTCCTCGATACATCATTCCGGAGTCACCGAAGAAATTAATTATTTGTGTCACTGTACACAGGAATCAAATGTGACTGTTATTAGGATACGATTCCATTATTAAGCGCAATTGGTCGTACAAGAACGTTGTTTATTTGCAAAACGAAATAAAGTGCTTCTTATGAAACAAATCGTTAATCTAATCATTTATCTCTGTCTCTGACTCCTTTTTGTGCGTCTTCGCCTGTACGTAATTGAGAACAAATTGAGGCAAAGTCAATCTTAATTTACGTTCACTAGATGCGATTGTCAGGTGCTCGTACGATTAATTGTGGATTAATCGAAAGAACTGTGCAATATCAATTTTTAACGTACATCATTTCACGTCACTTGACAAATGCGTTGACGTATGTACCGTTGTGTCGCGGTAATTAAAGGCTGTAGATCCCGGAGTAGCATGTTCTTTGCCTCGACGTCCTCGACGTAGCGCGATACCAATCTTCACGTATCGTGAAATGGCTAAAGCGCGGGTGCTTGCCTTGAGCGATTCAGATTACGTTAATTAACGAGACGAAGTTACAGAGCGAAAGGAGAGTTTCCGCGTCGAATCGTTCTGTGGAAACAATTCGCGCCGCGCCAGAAGCTGCTGCTGCTGCTGCTGCCGCTGCTGCTGCCGCCGCTAATTCGCGCGATTCTGTCCAGTTTCGGGTATTACGAAGTTACGTATACGTATCCTACATATCTACGTATACCTACGTAGAAATACGCGCGCGAGTACGCGTAGTTGCCATGATTCATCTCATTACGGAGAAACCAGATCCACCGGCACAATGCGCCGCTGCTGCACGCGACAACTCGGCGAACGCGCGTCCTCGCGCGTGCATTCGTTCGCAATTAATTAACACGCGCGCGCACTGTCTCCGCGACAAAGTGCAGGGTATCTACCTATCTGCCTATCTAACTACATCCGCGGTTCCCTAGGTAGGTGCGTGTAAATCGGCGGGAAATAATCAAGGCGCACTCCGTGACGGCGCATACTTAATGCGCGCTGATTGAGTGTCATTAGCGAACGCCGATGAGTACGGTTACTTCGGTGGCCGTCGTTCATCGGGCCGACTCGATTACCTGCATTACGCAGTTTCCGCCGCTTTCCGCACGACACGATCCTTAACGAACGGTATTAATCGGGTTACGAAACCTGCAAATCCGTAATTATAAAAAAATGTCGGAATGCGGGATACGCAGGCTGTCGAAACGCGAATCGGACGGACGGGAGAGGATGTGGACGATTACTAACGAACTTGGCGAGAATAACGAGCAGGTAGAACGGCATTCTCTTTATGCCATCTGCGCATAGCACTAATTTTCAAAAATAATCATTCCCATTGATCGTCGGGATAAAATGACGAGGGCGGTTCAAGCTGTATTTTTCAGCAATTTTCTTATCGCGTAATTTCATTCGCTACAATCGGAGCGAATAATTCAGTTTAATGTATATATCCGGAGTACGCTAATTTGTTACAAAAACTTGTAGCAGTGAACAAAATAATATTTCGTAAGAAATTCAATGGATAATAGTAGATAAAAGAGGAAGATTTAGCGTGTAGATTTTAGAGATCTGATAACAAATGCGTGTACAGTTCCTCAATCATCCCCCCGCAAAGAGACTTCCATAACAAGTGAGTTCCGTTGTGACGGTTGCTATCTTTACACCATCATACGTCACGAGTGCTGACCATGCCGATGTTACGGCCACGGGATACTACCGTAGTAATGTTCGCAGTTGCCGTTTGCAAATAATGGTTAATTTCGCTATGCGTGGCGACTTAAAAATATATATTTCATAACGTGCGTATAAACTGTCTTAAATATTAATTCTGTGAAAAGTTTCGCGAGTACTCGCGCGTCTACCGTGTGCGAATTCTGCTTTTATTATTACGTCGCAAGTGTCACAGGTATTTAATCTTCTAAATTAAATAGGGGGGCAAATTACGTCGAGGGAAGTAGACGGTATATATACGGTATTTGCAGCAATTATATTAAAGCTTGATATTTTCATACACTGGGCGAGTCAACAGCGCAAATGTTCTGCAAAGAAAGTGACCACCGGCGAGTGTTTATCACGTAATTAAATATGCTTGGGGGAGACAGAACATATTTTTGTCAATATTTATGCCGCGCCATGCGCGACGAAAAATGAGAGCCCACTCCTGAGGGAATACGGAAAAGAGCGGGGCGGAACGAGAACGGTAAAAAGACGGATAAAGTTACTGTACAGCCACTGGAATAAATGTCACGAGTTAGTTACTGCCCCGTGAAATGTACCACACACTTTTGCCCGCGCGCACACACTCACGTGCCCGTTGTTCGGCACGGCGCAAACTTAACATACCGCATTAATTCATCTTTTTCTTTACTTTTGCGCCTCCACCGCGTAATTTATGCCGACGCTTTATGTCGACCTTTATACCCCGTGATTGCGACATTTGTTTAATTACATTTACATAAATTTGCAATCAGCCGCATATATCATGCATGCTCTCCTAACAGCACAACGCAATTACTCATTAATGAATTATCTTTGGCCGACCACAACAAGAGGGTAAAAAGTTTTGTCTAAGAAGCCACGCGGATGATAAGCTTCATCGAAGAATTTTGAAGAAAGATTTTCCAAATTCATCAGGATTATAATTATGTCGACTCAGTTATTTTCAAATTCGATCGCACTACAGATACTCGAATGTATGGTTAATTACAAGACGCAAAAACGAAGCTGCGACAATCGTATTGTTTTCACTGCTTATTTTCAAATTCCCACTGTAATAATAAATGTTGGTTTAACGGCGATAAAGCAACGTCTAGCACGGGCTCGTCTCCCCGCGTCCGCCACGCAGGGTTTCAGCTTCTTGCGGCATCCCCTTTCCCACCCTGCGCGCACCGCTCTTCCTCATTTTGTGTCGGTTACAGGACTGTAGCGGGATCGGTACGAGCGCGTAGTAGCACGTTAACCGTCTGCATGGTCCCGTTAATGTCCTCCGGGCAATTAGCATAGTGCTCCTAATTAAAAACACTCCGCGGCTTAACTGGGTGGCCAGACCGTGCATGTGCATCCGCGGCTTGACGAGAACAGCGCTCTTCGCAGGTGCAAACGCGGATTCCCCGGCTTTTTCATTCTTGCGCAAAAATTATGTTTAAACATTCTAACGCTGGTGTACTGATATTTTCGGATACGCGCTGAATTACGAAGAGCGAATCTCGAAAGAGCGTGTAAAGGAAGGAAATGAACTTTCATTACGGTATCATTGTGAATAACAGCGGCAAAAAGAGGACCCGGGGACAAAGGGGATTCGCGCAACGAAACGAATTTACTCAGACGGAACTAAAAATGAGTACATGGAAGCTGAGAAACGTGACAGAGGGAAAAATCTCTTCGTAATTGCTAATCGCGTCGTTTCAATGCCGCGCGTGCGCGATTAAAGAACTTTCCGAGGGAACGTTATTAAATTCTGAGAGGACCGACGTCGGAGATATTCTCAAGATGAATCCCGACGAGCGACTTGGCAGTGACAGAAAGTTTCGCGCTCTCCTACCCCTTAAGAGGAGCGGATTATTATATCGTAGATTACTCCCGTTTAATGAAGCAATTTCAACGTATTTAATTAACTCCACTTAAATATTCAGATCCGCAATCCCGTCTAAAAATGCGTCTCTCGCTCGATCGTTATCGCGCGCGCCATGCGCCACTCTACGATTCCACTGCACACACACACGCGCGCGCACACACACTTCCTGCCTCTAAATATTTACCAGTCTCAGTGTCGTGTGTATTATTAAAGATCTCATTACGTCGCGTCATTACCGTGTCAGTAATTAAGGAAACATCGTATCGATTGTAAATTACACGCTTTTGAGCGCACGAAAACGCAAGCTGTATCGTTGCAATAAACATACTCTAAAAGTCAATCGATGCATTAGCACTGAAAACAGTTTTAGGGCCGGTTTTTCCAACCTCGTGGTAAGCTAACTAAATAATTAAATTATATATCTATGCTAAATTAATAGGCATCATCTGTTGGTTCCATCATGAATTTATGGCCCTTGGAGTGAAATCTGTTTAGTGGAAAGCTGATCCTTAGATCGTGTAATCGTTGCGAGAAAAGATTTGCGATTGAATTTGAACGTTAAAAACCTACTATCTCACATTAGAATCCTATCTCATAATAGAGGACTTCCCTTTATAACTGTGAATATTCACTGTTTTCAGTGATAATCCACTGATTGACTTTTAGGGAGTATGGACGGTAAACAGCACAGTTCATTGTAGGCCTCACGGTTTGATCTAATTCGATCCAGTCGATCGTTACATTTCTTTCCGACCCAGTTTCAGGGATAACGCCAGTTCGACTGCCGATAATCCCATCAGGTGATACGGCCTTTAGGTTACATAATTCATGCGAGATCAATACGGGGGCATGCAAGAGCCAATATTAACGATCTCCGAAATATGCCGGTAAATATTTGGTGACTATACCCGAACCCCGCTTGGCTCAAGGATATCACGCGAGTGCATAGGTGCGTGTGTGCGCAATACGCCTGTGTGCGTTGGATCGGTTCGCTTGTGTACGCATTATGCGATCGGCTTTTGGCGCCTTCATGTCAGAACGGCGAATGTCCACAGTCGATTTGAACCGTATTACGCCAGAAGCGATTTCACTGAGCTCCCAGCGTAATTGATTCGCAACGGTTATGTCATCCTGGAGGAAACCGGAGCAATTCGAGCGAACGTATCGTCGCTGCTTGAATATCTGCAAAAAATCGATCAACCCGCTGCCCTCTTCTTTTTCGCATCTAGGATTACGAAATGTATATACGTACAAAAACAAACAATCATCCGTTTCTTGCTTGCTATTTGATATGTTCGTAAAGCTTCGTTGCGTTACCAAGAAAATAGTACAGAGTAGAAAAGATTTGCTCTTTACATAAAATATTCAAGTTCTCGCCAAAATGTACACAAATCGTGGAAAAGAAATGTAGGAGTATACGATCGATATTTAGATAAGATAGCAAGATGAAAAAAAAACTAAAATTAAATTTAATATAATCTTCAATAAGACTGAAATAAATGTTGATAGTTAAAAGTTAAAAATATAGAAGCCGCTGTACTAACTCAATCATATATTAACTACGATAAATCTTAGGAAATTATTTAAAAAATAATGTACGTTTTTTAATTTAATCGGAAGATGTTGCAGGAAAAGGGAAAGGCTTCCATCCGATTCATGTTTAGTTCCGGTGGATGTTTACGTCATACGATGTATTTAAACACGGTATGCAAGGACGGATGCAGATGTCAACACGCATCGAGATATCGCTTTGACCAGAGGAGGAAACCGCGCTTCCGCATTTGTGTGGAAATCCATGTGGCACGAAAGGGACGAGTGATTTTGTTCGTGCGGATAAAAGGGTCGAAAACGAAGAGCTGGATCGCTCGAGAGTAATAAAAACTATCCGTACGGTTGAAACGCGAAGGACCTGTACTATTGTGTCGAATAACGGCCGAACGAAGGAACCTCGACTAATGTGTGCATTAAATTGAACCCACTCGCTTGTTCATTCTTCGGTACGCCCTAACCGAATTTCCTTCGTTCCTTCGTTCGTCCGTCTATTCGTAGACACAGCGTGATTCCGCCTTAAAAGAATTTTTCACGTAGCTGCCGCGGTTACGTCGATTTACGGGACATGGATTTCTTTCTGCGTTCGTGCTCAGGTCAGGAGGCATGAATGAAACTGCAGTTACGTAAATGCAACCACGGCCGTGGAGTTGCGCATGTTGCGCAACTTGTAAAAAGTGTGTCGAGCAATTAAGGGGTGTCGGCTAACAACGGGGAAAGATGGAAAGCAGAAGACAGCGAAGGAAGCCATCTATGGATAAAATGTGCCGGCGGGATAAAATGTGCCGATTTCTTTCTTACGAGTACAGGCTCTTTCGCAAACTCATTAGTATTCCAGCGCGTCTAATTTATTGCGCATTGCAAATATCTCTCCATCGCTCAAGCGTTTTATCGCCAACGACACAGTTACGATAAGAAACATTTCGACATTTAAATAATGTAAAAAATATGCGTGCGCAGGACATACAAATTCTCGAGATACCGATCCAATCAAACAAATTTTGATAACCAAAGATTATCAGAATCAATAATAGCGCCGTGACTATATAAATGTAGGTGTTTGCTTACCTTGATACCACGACCGAGTATCTGGCAATTAGCAATTACGAATAATCTGGCGCGATCGTCTAATAGATTAAAATGTTATTGTTGGCGAACCGACGAAGGATGCACAGTGGCATTATTATCTCGTCTCTCCACCGTAAATGGTCATTAAAATTAAGTACCGTTATCATTACCATAAATAATAAAAAAGCGCATTTATTTGTGCATACCAAGTTGCAATCTGATTCCATTTAACTCATGCATTTTCGTAGCAGAAAAACTTTTCTTGTGAAATTTCTATAAATGTAAATAACATCATAATATTTAATATCTTCTGTTATAAATACCTTTTTAAGCAAAAATTATTCAAACTTGATTAGATACTCTTTTTTATAGGAATATTTAATTTTACATACACGGGAAAAAATATGTTGCAACAATAAGATCAGTGTAATTGAAATACAATAAAATCGTTGAAACAACGTCCGTATTAATGAATGAAAAACATCAAATGGTTAATAATTTGGATATTTAGTTCGATACTAAAAGTTAAAATTCATAGCAAATACAATTGAGTGATTCGACAGCATTTTCTTTCCGTGCAGTTATTTTATATAATATGGAAAATTGAATTGATCAAAGTTATACCGATTTGTTTTGAAAAACCGCTGACATAATTTATTCATTAATGCCCCAACGCCCCGCCAAAGAATCGCGATCAGTCGATAACTCACGGGTGATCGTAGTCGCGGGCTCGAAAAGGGTGCGACGTACGGACGGGCTAATTAGTACTTCGACGTGAACGACGGGTGGATTCTCATCCGGATACCGTTATATTGCGCGATAGGGTTCCGCGTGTCACGACGGACGCGAATCCGATCCGACGCCGGTTAACCCTACGCATATCCTAACGGACCTATTTGCAAATTGGTTTTCCCTCGACGTGGCCGAGTTGTTCCCGCGATAAACGCGAATACGCGTTCGACGGATGAACGACGTGCGTTTGCCTGATTGGAACTGCGGGCATCGAGAGCGCGCGCACGGAATGGAATTGATGATGGAGGAAGATGACGATGTCCGTCCCGCGAATTTATTTCCCCGCGGTGGCGGCGACGGCGACGGCGACGGCGACGGCGACGGCGGTCGCGGCGTCGGCATCACCATCGTTCGACACGTAGCTGACGAGTGTTGACGCCGTCGAAACGCGCCGAAGTCACGTCTCCGAATGGTTGCCTCGTCTTGATTGCATTTGTTCCGCCGGTCGACTACCGATGCCGTATCCTGAAGACCGTAAAAGAGCTCCATCTGGGAGGAACGGTATAATAAGCAGTAGAGCGCACCAGGGGGGCGCATCGGCGCGTGACAAATCCAATGAGACCAGATGGAAACGTATCGCATTTGATATCGGCTACGGCTGTTTATATATGTCAGACACGACGCGAGACAATTTGCGAAATTGGCATTTTCAATGCGGATGTTGCTACCGAGGATGATGGAGACAGCTCTCATGCAGGTACTTGAAAGTTAGCTGCGTTACTGGTAAAGCAATTTTCAACGCTTCATTTCTATTTACATAAACTTTTGTAACCCACTCGAATACATTCCGGTTTAAACAGCTTATATAAGCTGGTCTCGCGCATTATCTTTACGGTCTATCGCGTAAGAATGTCCATCGCACGCTTGTTTCCGCTAAGTAGATCTATCCTTGATCAAAATAAGAACGTGAGAAAATGCGACTAGATGGGTTTTTACATGGTCATTATTGGATATGTTTTATTTGAAAATCATGGCTAAACGTATCACGGAATGATTAGTTTGCTTTATGCGATCGCACGACTGCGAAGGCTTCAATGCGTAATTGTATTATAATAGATACCTTCTTTTTTCAGAACGGCATAGTTCAATGCGATAAAATATAATATCGTCATAATTACGAAAATCCGCAAGAGTAACAGCGAAATAATAGTTTATTAGTCAGGTCATTCTTATGCAATTGAATCATTACGATAGTATGGTGCATGTAATTTTAGCAATTACGCCTCAAAACAACGATCATTTCGAAGCGTTGTTGATTACATGTTAGTAGCTAATAACATGCATCCATGTAAACAATCACACGCTATTCATTTACCATGCTAATTCCAATTATAACATTTGTAGTTCTAAACCGGGAATTATTTTGAAATATGCAATTACGTGTGCAGGATCATGCAAATCATGTAGCAGTGGTGATATTATATAACGCGTGCGTGACGTTTAATCATTGATAAAATTGTTAACGTTTCATCGATCCCTTTTGCGAAATGACGAACAGATTGACTCGCGACCCGTCTTACTCACACCGGAAATATCAATGTCAATCGTACGAGATTGCGCGAGTTATGAATCATCGCTGCAATGACCATTATAGGAGTATTTTTATGAACAGAATGACTCGGGGCGTTACATAAAGACATTCATTCCATCTCGGAACTAATATCCATCCATCCAGATTATTTCTGCGAATACGAGAACGTGTAAGATATCATCGAGAAGAATTACACGAGGCACTGTCAATAAAACGAGATTACCGAAAATTATACGTCCAGCATCACGCCGTGTAATTTAAATCTCCCGAAACTTTCAGCAACATTTCATTTACTTCCATTGACAGCGGCCACGTATCGCGTTGAAGATTTAAACTACACAATTAGATGGATCGTTACAATTGAACAATATTGGTTTTTAGGAGAGATTTAAGATGGTAATGTTACGAGTAAATCGTGACAAGTCGAAACCTGATGACATCATTGTATAATTCCAAAAAGAAAAAGCAAGTAAATTCGTCATCACTTACTATACAACGTCGTAAGACCAGATTATTTTTAGCGCACACTGCCAGTAGGTCATTCAGCAAATGCGTACCTATAAAGCATGAATCAGCTTTACTACGGCCGCACATATAGCACGTGTTTGTTACATAACGGACGTCTCACCGTTCGAAATGACATTATCACATTTAAAATATAGCGAGTATTGATTTAAAATATAACCCATACAACACAAAAGCTTGCAACAACATTGCCGCAAGATTGCAACATTGCATCTTGCAGTGTAATGGTACATAGATATTGCAGAGACATTATTTTACAGTATTACTTTAGTAATGTTGTAGCAATATTATCTTAAAATATTGATACAATTATGTTTGTAATATGTATATTATTTTCTCATATCACTTTATAGTTTACTAGAAATGACAAAACGCGCGTTTCGCACGCGCAGTTTGCAGTTCAGCATTGTATATTTTTAAGAATTTGTATACATGCAAAGAGAAGTAATTGTATGCGCAACGTCAATTTAAAATAAAAAATAATTTTTCACTCTGTTTTTTCACTGATACGACTCGCAACAGCACAGTTGAACATCGTCAACTAGGTATATATACATATGTTAAACTGTCACAATACGAGTACAAATATGCATATGATTATAGACTAATCATGTAAAATTGAAATTATTGTATCAAATATACTTTATATTTTATATTTAAAAAATAGGCATTTATTAAAATAATTATATAGAATGCTGAAAAAGTCTTCCTTTTAAATATAAACTGGCAAAATTTTATACGTATGGTTTTGTCTCTAACACTTATCCGAATTCTCGTTCGAATCATTTGACTAAATAAAAAAGAAACACAGAACAGATGCTTTATTTTGCACAAGTAGCAAATAAATAAAAATGTAAGACACTTACCTTACGATTTCTCCGCCGTTGCCCGATGCCTCCTCGGCCTCCTCCTCCTCTCAGATTTCCTTGTTGCACTTACACAACACTCACTCGCGAAAATCATCGATCGCGCGAAATTTCCGGCACTCCCGTACGCGATGTGAAATACCGCGAACACAAGAAATATTATTAACTTCTGCGTTATCGGTTTCCAAGACTTTATATCATACAAATTACTCAAATTAACAACTTGCAGTTTTGATTTGGAAAAATGGTAAAGAAGTAGTTATTAGTCCGTAACGAAACAATATTTTACAATCTTTGTCATTTAATCTAATCCTTGAAACGAAATCGATAGATAATTAAAAGCGCGGTGCGTAAACGAGATGTAACTGCGACAAAATACCACGGTTTACATTTATAATTTAGATGAGTTAGTCTCGTGAAATATCTATACGTTGATAAAGAGCCGTCGCCTCAACATGTAATTCGTTTCTCATTACAAGTTGCAGAAAGTTAATAATTAATCGAGGAACGTTACGTGTTACTGATAAAGGTGTACAAATCAATAGCGTTTTATCCTTCCATTCATCGCGATCAAGTCTTGGAAACCGATAATGTAATAAAAGTAATACTACGCACAGAGCGACTCTCGCCACTGCTTGCCGGCACAACGTTCGGCGAGCGAATGAGAGCGCGGTAACCTTCAGGTAAACTTTGGCCCGCTTAATCATCGTACGATACCGCGCCGAGTGAAAAACAACAAAAAAAAACGTTGAGAATTCGTTGTCCCCCTACGAAATGGGAAATTCCGTACTTAATATTTTACATTACTTTGTTCCGTAACTGTTACTACGTTTTGTGTATCATTCTGCGGACTTATTGGTACCGATTAAATAAACGATTAATTCTGTTCAATCGAGAAAATGTATTGGAACAAAAATCATTGTTACTTAAATTCTAACTGCTAAGATTAGAGATTTTACCTCAATAGTTGGTGTATACAAATGTATATTTCTAAATTGCAAATTTTCATTTACTATAAATTTAAAAGAGAAGTAAAGCACACCGCGCTTCGAGAAAACATATATTATGCATGCATTATATTGCTATGTTGCTGTAATATTACATTGTAATATTTCTGGAGGCGGACATTTTACCGTTGCTGCAAGATTGCAGCAGCGTTGCAGCAACATTCCGCAGCGTTTAGGCAATGTTGCAATCTTGCGATAAATTATTGCTGCAATGTTGCTGAAACCTTGCTGTGCTGTATGGGAACGTGTGTATATTTTTCACATTTACGAAATTATCAGCGTGTGCACGTACACACGCAAGAGTTCTTTATGCATTCTCTGTATACGAGGGTGGATTGAAAAGTTTTGAGCCCCACCATGAAGATTTACTTGGCAAGCATTACTTGTCGTCGCCACTTCTGCGACTGTACATGCTTTGATGGATACATGCTTTGATGGATACCTCTAAAAATTTCAGCCATTTTGAACTCTCAGCTGTTGTGCGACAGTCGTTTGTGTCAGTGAATGTTAGTATTTTTGTTAACATGGAAAAATCGAGCAGCGAGCCAAAATTCACGAATTGCAGTTCGAACTGACTGACCACCCCCTGCATCCTCAGAAAGGGTTTCTGTTACCGAGACAAAAAATTCCGCCCTCGTAAGTTTTCGTGTAGCCTTCAATCCTTTTTCCTTGATCCGCGAATTAATATATAGATAATCTCAGCAATCAAAGCGATAATTTTCATCCGAGTAACTTACCTACATTTCTAACCGTCTAAAATCTTATCGTAGGCTGCGCGTATCTCTCACGACTCTACATTCTTTAGCGACAATCAACGTCTGTCCCGCGCACACGATAATTCGCGAGGCACACAACCATGATAATTTTTCGTCGACGATTACATAAGCGCGAATTCTTTCCGTCCCGACGAAAAGGCGCACGATCGTAATTGCAAACAACATCGCTCGCACGGCAAGAAAATATTTTCCGTTCTTTAAGACCGGTGGTCTTAATGATAACCGTCTGCGCGTATCGCCATGAGAGCGTCGTTATCGTTACGGCGATTGTGTGTATGAACATATAACACAATCGCTCGTAACAGCTTCAACCTCTTTTTTCCATCCTTGCCTTCTGCATATATCGCCTTTTAAGAGGCGTCTGTTGCAATTGTATAAGAAAATTGTTAAATAACTTTTTGTTTGCCGATGTGTTCATTAAAATATTGTTTTCCCTGTTCCTTTAGTTTCAACGAGAACTAAAGTTAGGATTAGCATAATATAATTAGAGGAAAGTCTCTTGTTATGAGATAGAATCCTAATATGGGATAGCGGGGTTTTTTAAATTAATAGGCACCATCAGTTGATTCCACCATGAATTTATTTGCCTTTGGAGCGAAATCCGTTTAGTGGAAAATTCGATGTTAGATTGTGTAATCGTTGCGAAAAAAGATTTGTGATTGAAAACCTGGTATCTCATAATAAAGGACTTTCCTCTATGTATACGCGATAAGAGTTTTCAGCATTTACAGATAAAAATACCTTAAAATTACACTGTACGCGCACGAGTGTGTAAGACAGCGGATGAAGTATGATTAAAATGGGTGGAAATATTTTCTCAGCGCATTTTATCCCTATTGAATATATTCATGAAATATAAATCTCAGTCGAAAAGTGCGCAATGAATATCTGTAATCTCTAGCCTGGCAAGGGTCGCAAACATGGCAGTGCCTATTGTTGGATGAAAAAAGTGTGTCAGTTTGCATATAACTCGTGACACGTGCGATCCCGTGTACATGCTGCATGCAGCTGCATCTCGCGCGCACGTACCGATCTTTAAACAGTCGTACGGCCGTCCGTCGTAAGCTTTCGTGTCTTATCGTGCGACGGTTGACACGTAGGAACTGAGATTACGCTCGCCACTCTAAAAGTTTCTCCCGACTCACGCAGAAATATCTATTAGTTGTATTGTTATCTCGCGTGGCCGCGTAATTCTCTCCCGTGCCATTACGTGTGCGCCAATGAATGTTACGCGGGCAGAGATTTGCAAGTACTAGCATGCATTAACATGCGAATGTTAATTACTAATCTAATAGGGAATCCCATTAGATTATTATGTATCGAATTAATAGGCGGAGATCGGCGATGTAGTTGCATAATCAATAAACAAGTACTTACTATAAAATACGTCTAAACGTCGTTGAAACTTATATTCGCGCTTCGAATATATCGGCATTCTATGTCACGAACGCCTGAAATATTCGCGTCGGCGTGCTCGCGTGCAATTTCGTTTTACTCAATACTTTTGTTGCTATTTGTCGACGCTAGGTATGCGGTATACGCGAGTCAGCAATGCGTATTAGGAATTTCAATGTTATGCTGCCGCAATTGTCTTTCGGATCAAACTCCGCGGGCAACGCAGCCATACGTATGTACATGCATGTGTCATCTGCGCAGTGTGACTCACTTAAGAGTGTGCAATCAATGTAGCTGATTGTGAAACGGCTGAGAAAATCTAAATTTTAATAACAGATGCGCAGGCTTCGTCGCAGGAAAAATATCTTTTACGAAGCACCGAGAAAAACATCTTCTCTATCCGAGATATTTTGTTCGCCTATAATACTCACACGATTACAAGGTAACCCGTTGCAGGTGTGCGGTCCCGCGAGTGTATCAGTGCAGCAATTACGAGTTGTAATTCATCTTGATGTAATACGCGTATGTAGCCTACGGCGAGATATTAACACGCAAGTAAGTAATGCGCTTGAAATACATTAAATCGCGCTCGTAACGGGATGATATCGTCTCCGGCTGTAAAAGTATCAAGCGGTTAACTCGCGTTCGCAATAAAGTAACGCAGTCCGCGTGTGCACGTGAATATTATACCCCGTCGTGATTTCCTATAATCGAAGTACGTGACCGCCGGCGTAACCGGTCACTTGGAACTATTGCATGTACAGTGTTATTCATTAATGCCTGGCCCTGCATTTTCATCATCATTTTTCTCATCTATACGAATCGCTGACTTTCAGGCTGTATGTATGTACTACAGCCTGAAACTCATCGATGCATGAATGGAAATAAAGATTATGAAAATGTGAATCCTAGGAAAATCGAGGTCCAGGCATCAATGAATAAGACTGTACATATTCGCGCGGCGCGTAAATGCGATTTCTTTTCACGTCGCGTCTCCCTCGTCGGGCTAACCCGAGTCGAGTATTTCGTCCCGAAATGGGCCTCAATTATTCTATTCTGTCTTCGTTTGGACCTCGGAGTCGGTTTGAAACTCACATGTGAGGCCCAGACGAGTAAGAAAATTGTATTTAACCTCATTTTAACCCTCGAAGAGAATGTAATAAAATATTTCACCCTCTTTGAAACCTCTTGGACCGATCCACCGAACCTCTGTTGATTACACTCGTCATTGGCTTCTTTACTGCTAAGAGGGAAATAGCGACTCTTTTCAGGCCTATCCGAGGTCAAAAATTCAATATATTTTTTCCGACACAAAGACCTTAGTTCGACCTCAGGCTCCCAATTAAAAAATTATACGAGGCTACCCTAGCGGAACAAATTTCTATAAATAACTACAAAAAATTAACTTGAAATAGAAATTTGTAGAAAGTTTTATATCCTTGTTGAAACATTAATTTTTTTATAAAAATACCTACAAAAGAGTACCACAAATTACAATGTTCTCAAATCAAGAAATTATTGCAAGTAGTATTTCAAGAAAATGTACCATTTTGTCAAAATTAGTACAAAACTTTTCTACAATAGTTTAAAAAATTTGAGAAACAACAAAACCTTAAAGAATTAAAACATCTGCTTACTTGAAGAATATTACAAAAATTAACAAAAGTGTTTCGATTCTAGCATTTTCATGTTGATTTTTATAACACTTTTTAAATTTGCGTGGAATTTCTTAGATTCTGGCAGTTATATTTAATTTTTTTTGTAGAATTTTGTAGCATTATTTCCGGTAGAGTAAGCCGGGGCCAAAATATTCGACTCGGGAAACCGGGGGCGCAAGAGAGGAACGAGACTCCACCCGAAAATTTCTTAGAATTAAATCCGAGTCTGTGGGAATCCTCTCTGCCGCATCGTCGTTTATCGCACAAATAAAGCGAGAATATTAACGTGGGTCATCATTCGTAATCGTACGTCGAATTGCTTAACGACGGCACTCCCGTTTTTATTTTTTCACCAACGCGCCTTTTCCCCCTCGTGTTTGAACAGACAGAACGAATGAGGGCAGGTAACGAATTGCGCGAGAAACGCGATCGCGCGCAATACCATCTTTGAGAGTAGCCGCGGTAAGAGCGCAGCGCGTTGCTGCAGGCGAGCCACAAATTATCAGCTGCACGTGCGTGCGCCGCGACCTCGCGCTGCACGAAATTTTGCGTCGCGCAGGGATCTCACGCGATACAATGCGGCGCCTCCCTACATCAACGCGACATTAGCATTCACGCCGGAATAATAATTTACCTGGCAAATTGCCGGTATATAAATGTCGATAATGATGACGTATCCCGTTCCCGAAGTCCCTAACCGAATTTTGTTTGGGAAAATTACGCGGTCCGCTCGACAAAGCGCAAAGAGTCAGAGAACTCCGAGACCAAAGGTCGGAGAGTGATCGCGGAAAATCGCGCATTTTTCTGTCGTTCGTTCGAAGAAACACGAATACAGAAACCATGGACACAGTAAGACCGAGGCCTAAAATCTCCGAGGATTAAGTAGAAATTTCTACTCTTAAGAGACTGACAATAGACACCTTTCTCTCTCTAACGAGAAGAAAGTGGGGGGGATTAAAAAAGAGTGAGGAGATAATTGAGCGTGTGATAATTTGTACCTGTTCATACATTATATTTGTACATGTCACACCACATCTGTACCTCACTGCGCGGACGCGAGATAAGAGAGAAAGCGACACGGTATCTATTATCTATCCTTTTCTACCTATTCCACCTAACACTTCATTGTCTAGAATGAGAATACGCTCGGTCTATTCTTACCATGTCTATGGTAGAAACGAAATACAAACGTAGAGACGAGAACGGAGTTATGCGAGCTGGACGACCGGCTTATCGCTAGAGGAAAATATTCCTTTTTCCCTGTATTCTCCTCTCGACGGTCCGTTGCGGTTGCGCCGCGTGACTATGCGTACTGTCTAAGATTACTCACCGGATGCTACGTGCGCCGCTCGACACCGCCGATTGCACAATTGCATCGTTCAGCGCATACAACACATACGTTATACGTGCAGCGAAATGTACGCTCACTCGAGTAGCTATCATCATCGTTGTCGCTGTATCTTCGTCGTTGTCTTCGTCGTTGTCATCGCCGCCGCCGCGGCCGCCGTCGTCGTCGTCGTCACGAGTCCTCCCGAGTAATCGTGACTCAATCGTGAAGGCACGTACGACTAATTGGTCGTTTGCATGAGAAAAAGAGGTTTCCGGTGGTGCCACACGGCCGTGCGAATCGAATCCAGTACTCGGTGAATGGAGACCGGCAAGGTCTCCTCCGAGCGTATTAATATGCAATCATTTGTCAGACATCTTGAGAAATTAAGAGAGATAACGCAGCGACATGCTGCCCGTAAGAGGTACAACGTATAATTGCAGCACTTTTCATACGTAATTTATCAGCACTTTAGGTAGTGTATGTTGCGAGTCGAAATGATACTGTGTACAAGTCTCTTATTGTATACATACGCAACTTTGGAAAAGTTATTAGCTTTTCGAGGTATCCGTCACACCCGGGCGATATGTAATTAAATGAGGTACAGATTTCATTAGGATTTTATCATGAAACTAATATCTAACCAAATACTCCCGCAACTGAAGCAAAAAGAAGAAAATGGCCAACTGTTGGACATTTGCTCTTCCATCTTCAACATGTGCAACAGATATCGGCTGTTCATAGTTGTTATTTAAATGCTAATCGAGTTGACTAAAATGGAAAAGGTACACGAAGAGAATTTTCTCTTAATATTTAAGTTAAAAGAGCTATTAGAAACACTATATGGTACATATGCATATGTTATATGTATTATTTATGAAAAAAAAATAGCAACGGTACTTTAGCGCAAGTCATAAACAATCGCATTTTTGTCAGTAACAGGCCGTGTAATCTTCTGTGTATCTAGTATTATTGATTAAAATACTATAGAGAAAATTCTAAGCTACATAGAATGAAAGTAATGCGGCAACAGCTTCAGCAAAGTGAAGCGTCATATTCGTGAAAGTAAATTAGTTGAAAGTAACCCTGACTTTTTTTTAGTAATGTACGGGCTTTATGCGTGCAGGCAGTGAATATGCAACTTAGACGCAAGGCGAGCGTTGAAAATATTTCCATGAGCACCCATGCATAGATAACCTCGTGCGAGATTCCGCGTTTCAAGATACACGGCATGAAGCGAGTATCTCTCGTAACAGAGAAACGTATAGGAAGTGGATAAAAATGAATTCGAGTAAAAAAATTCCGATACACACGAAGCAGGGGCTTCGGTAAAGGTCACGGACGTGAATTTCGAAACACGCTAGTCAATCCCGCGATTATTCCGTTATGACTGAAGCGTAGGCGAACGCTCGCGCGCTGAAAGTATAGGAAATTGCCACGAGAACCGATTAACGTGCACGTCTCGCTTATTATCTTCAAATTTAGCTAATTAGGGATCATTATTTTTCATCGATATCCGGTTATTCGAGTAAGCGATAATGGTACAATTTTACTGTATTTTTTCAATGTACACACGTGGATACACGTCTCTTGTGCCACTGACAATCGTAGGTTAAAGATGGACAATACTCAATATAAATAAATGTAATTTTTATGATAGATTGGTTAAACTTCACATTTACTTTATAGTAAAATGTAAAATTATTTTGTAGCGTGTATGCAAATTTGGCTTGGAGAAACCGATTTTTTCCCGACATTATATCATAATTGACAAATAAATAAACATTATAAATAAACATATCTGTATTTTTGGTAATTATTTAGATTAACACACCCACCTCCAATAACCTTGGGCTTGACATATATTATAGAGGTCACCCTCCTGAGTAACCCTCAGAAGGATTTAGCCGGCGCTCGTTGTTTATTAAAAAGTTATTAAAAAAACAATGTCAACCAATTATATGTAATTTTTAGACACAAATA
>NW_011967203.1:803850-834217 GCF_000949405.1 Vollenhovia emeryi
TCTAAATAATTACCGTATTTTTTTACCACTTTGTCCGTTCAAGTCAGCTAATCAGTGAAAGAGATAATCACTTGGATGAATGCAATTCCGAGAGTCGTTAGTACGGCAAATCTGCTTGGCACGCCAATTGCCGTATTTTCATTCCCGTGAATAAACATAAGACGCACCTGTGTGCGTGTATGTCTTTGGAACATGAGTTCATCAAAATTATACCGGTTGCAACACCTGGCCTAAGAAGATTGCTTGTTTCAAGGTCTTCAACTGACTAATTGTACGCATGTTTTATCTCACCACTTAGTCGAAGTCGCTTACGTGAATCACGCACACTCTAGATATAAAAAAGAAAAGACTTCTCGTCACCGCGAGGCTTATTGTGCCCGTTTCATATTCAACATTATTATGTGACTAACATACGCCACCGCGACTTTCACGCATGGAATAGTCACGGAGTCGAGCGACACGATGCGATGTGGTTGCGCAAGCAGATACAATCTAGCACGTGACGTTCCGAATTCGCCGGCACCATCGAAGCACGTGGGGGTTGAGGGGGGGGGGTAGGGCTGAGAGGGCGAACGGGGTCGAATGACCCGCGCGCGCAAGAAGAGCGATGCGTTTCGGTCGAGCGCAGCCGAAATCACGAGCGGCGGAGAAGCCGCGGGGATGTAAGTACGAGTTGGTATATTTGTTGCAGAGCGTCATGTAGCGTCGACTGTTGCAAAACAGGAAAACACGTTACGCGTCTGACGCTAATGTGATTTGCGGAACGCGGTAGGTACGTGGAGAAGTGAAAGGGGGCCAGAGAGACCGAGGGAATCAGGTGGCGGGACGGAGAAACGAGACGGCGAGTTCGCGCCATTGTACCGTCCCGTTTAAAGCCGAGGAGAAACGTCGCGATGAAAGAAAAAAAAAAAAGAGTCCCGCGCATAGGTGGCCTCTTAACGCAACGCCCGAATTTTCCACACGGCTACTCCGACAGAGACGCGGCATTGTTTCCAGAGAAGACGCAGCGAAATGGCGAAGAGAAGACGGAAGACCATGACGCGCGCACTCATCGGTGCACTTCACCGTATTCATAAGATATTACTAAGGATCGTCAGTTTTTCGCACGATTGCTGACAATTTATATTGTATATAAACGCTGAAGTGTAATAAAAGTTGAAATATGCTCAATAATACTAATAAATAAGCAGACTCTGTTGATAACAATCATCTAAATACTAATTGTAAGTCAAATGAGCATTTGACTCTAATGGCCTTTCTACTTAATACTGTTGGATATTTTGTAGTGCCAGGAAATTATTTAATCGTAGCACGAGAAAGACACGTAACATGAAAAAGCCGATAACGAGTGGTATAATAATAAAAATAGCAGTGTAAATAATTTAACCAATGTAGAAAATTGCACGACGATCAATGGGTGGCAAATTCCAATTCAAGAAATTCATTGCGAAAAACATTACCCCAGCCAGGGTTTGAACCTGGACCTCCCTACACTCTAGCGTCTCACCAATTCGACCACTGAGGCATGTTGTAATATTTGTCGCAATAAACAAAACTACTGATGACATTATCGCGTTAATTTTTCTGCTAGAACTGCGCGCCGATTCGGGTTATCGGCTGTGCACAGAAGTAACGAAACGTGATTTTAAATATCCCTACCCTCCCCGCCACCCTGGACACCATTAATCGGTCAAGGTGTATAAATAACGTAAAAAATTATTTAACGCCAGTAATTGATTAACCAATGTAGAAAATTGCATGACGACCAATAATGGCTGGCAAATTCTAATTAAAGTATTTTACTATATAAAGTACTAATTAAAATAATTCTAATGAAATAATTTAAAATAGCCTAAAGGGAAATATTTAAAAGTGAAGCTTGCCGAAAGGTCCGTTCCTCGTTCGGCATTTTAAGCGCGTTGATTATTTTCTATTTGGCTTTGCCCTTGTCTATTATTGAAAATAAATCATCTTATCGGCCTAATTTATTGATACTCCATTTTCAGTATCGATACCCGGGTAATATCAAAGTAGGTATCTCTAGCGTAAGGGCGTCTTTACGTAGATGCGGTCCACAAGTGCAGTACAAAACCGTGCGCGCACGTGCGAGCGCTACGTCTTCGTCGTGTGTGTTAATATATATACACGCGTATGTGTTTTCAGTTCGCGTATGCACGGGAGTCGACGTTAACCGAGGATCGTTTCGATATACACGGCACGTACAGGCGATGTATCGCCTGATCGTGTTCCCAGCGCGACGAGGAAACTTTTCACAGCCCCGGAGCACGGCGCGCGGCGGCCGTCCTGCGCCGAAAACGCTCGACGAGACGTCGGCGTGTAAGTACGTAACGGAATCCCGTGTTTTTCATCGGGATGCGAAAACGCCCCGAGATTCCCCGGCACTCTTCCCCGCTGCTATCCCGAGGGTCGCGGATTAGGAAAGTTTCACCCGGTGAGGCGGCTAAAGGGTTCGAGAAGAAATACGAGGAAGCGTAGATAAAAAGATACGCGGGAAACAATGCGATTCTGCTCTCGTTAAAATACTGTATTTTGGCGCTCGCAACTTCTTATCTCGAAGTGTTTCTCTTCATATTTACGGTGTACATTATAATAATTAATTTTCTACGAATCGTTTTTCTTCTGTCGATCCTAAGTAAATTTTTTAAATAAAAAATTGATATGCAAGTTACGTTTTAGAGTGGCGAAGATAATATACGAGCCTATATATTATTTATTGTAAAGATTCTATTCGTAAGTAAGTGAGCAAATAAGCTTTTAAACACAGCCCTCATGAAATTCTCTTAAATTGTAACGACACTTCTTACATTTAATTCTGAAGAAGTTTAAAATATCTTCTAACAAAGCGTGCGCGAAAGATCTTGCGTTACTTGCATTATTAAATATGTGATAAAATCTCAACTCGAAATTAAAAATCTGTTTCTTTCAAGGCCTTTTCAAATTTGAAAGATCTACTTCTCTCTCTGTCTCTCATGCTCTCTTATGAATTAAAAGCAGCTCTTGTGGAATTGACTTTATGAAAAATCGCAAGAGCCCGACAATTCAGAGTGCACTCAATGTACCGTGCATGAAGCACCTATCCGCTCCAATGCTTAATTAACGCCGTTAACATGGACATCGCATACACTCGAGGTGATTTTTAAATCTATATTGCTGTCGTGCCCAGCCAGCAACGATTTTCATGCAGAATTTACACAGATGTAAACAGTTATGATTGGATTTGACTCGCGAGTGCGCCGCGCCTCGTCCTTCACTGATTTCGCGCTGTAATTATCCGTGTATTTTGCCCTGCGCCGTCAAAAATATCATTAATAAGATTTCGGTGTGCACAATATTTTTTGGGGAGGGTCAGTCGCGGCAGCGAGAGGGCCGAAACGTGTCCATTAATAAAACCGTTGGAAGTACTCTTCTCTCCTCCTTACGGAGGCGATAACGATCGCTCGTATATTCCAGCCGCGATGAAAAATGGACGAGAGTGCAGGCTGGTGCGTCTCGAAGCGGTCCCTGGAGGATTTGCGAGGGTGGGATCCAGCCGGCTCTCTTCGCGCGGCGATATACGAGACGGGAGTGCGGAATCTGCCGGAACCGGAAAGCGTGTCATCGTCTGCATATCAACGAACGCGGCGTAACGCGGGGCGGAAAACGCGCGAGGGATGCGCTTTAATAGTGGCGCATTTCCAAGCAGCCGTGTCGGGTTCCTCGCGCTTGTGTACGTACGCGCACACAGCCAGCTAGATCCGACGCTACGACAGAAGACGAAGAGCCCCGGCCAACAATCGCTTTGCTTCACGCTCGACTAGAGAGAGCGGTCTTTTTTCATTTAACATGCAAGGTGTTCTTTGACGCGCGAAAGCTGTCGATTCCTTCCGCTGTTCCCGTTGCGACGTGGCGACTTAGCAATTTGAGCGTCTACTCGAGAGCGCACCGTCGCGAGCCTTTATCGTCGATCGCACTCCGATATTACTGATGCTCAGCGACGACGTCAATCGAGCTTCTTCGCACCGCGCGACAGATCCCCGTTTCTATTACTCCGCGAGCTTTCGCGATCGCGTGACACAAAGACATTCAGCGCGCGCTGAATCCGACGCACAGATATCATATAGTCCAAAGTAGCGTCTTACGTATCGATAGCTCGGCGATCGTTAATATCGCGGCGATATGTAGTGACAGGCGGCAGATCCTCTAGCAGGTGGCAGGAGAACGCGTTGTCCCAGAGTCTCGCCATCGGCACGGGCCGTGTCTTTACGGGCCACTTCAAAGTGATTGAACCACCACGAAGAAGAGACCGCGTCACGATCTATTCTGTCGCGTCTCAACGCCGAGTATATCTATGTATATGTTCAGCGTATACCCGGGCGAAGTGTGGCGAATGGGTCTCCTCGGAGCATGAACGGCGGCATGTTGATTTTTATTGGCGCTCTCTCGCTCGCGCATTTGCTCCGCGGCCCCGTTCGCGCAGAGTGCACTCTGTCCATTGTTAAGTAGATTTATACGATGTACCGATGACTATCGGAAACCGCATCTGCGGACTCCTACACTTATTGCCTCTCCATCTTCCTCTTCGCCCTCTGTGCCTCTTCATCTCCTCTCGCGTCTCGTTCCCGTCCTTACGATTTGCGTTACGCTCTTGCATAAGCTCTTCCCGACGTCGGAGTAGTTCTTCTCCCTCTCTGCCTATCCCATAGCTCACGTTCAACGTGAACACTTTTAGCAAATCGTTCGATTCGATTCGACACTTTTGTCCCGAGTTATTCCATTTCGCTCGAGAATTTCACGTGATCGAATAGAAGAACTCACGTGAAAGATAGAGAAACGCGTATTTTGATCGTAGCTTTGCCAAATGTGGCGTGCGCATTTTCAAAAGAATTGTTTCCAACAATTATTTTTATCGTTTCTCTTCTCCAATTATTCCATTTAGATGACTGTTTTCTTGCGGTTTTATTTTTAAACATATTGTATAATAAAGTGATTTTCTCCCTGTTCTGTATGCGATACAAAATATATCTCTCTGTTCAAGCTTTCATAAATATTTCTCACAGTGTTTCTAAATTGCGAAAATACGCTAATCCAATCGTCCATGAATAAATGATAGTATCCCCGTAATACATAGAAAGTGCATAATTGAAAATAATTTATATATCTTTGATTTACTTAACTATTTTAGAAAAACTAATTTTCGAGTAAAACGGTTTCGCATGGAAAATTAGGCAAATGATCAAGAGGACATCTCAAAAATGAAATCGTCAAAGTTGCGGTAATTCCCCAAATCACGATTAGCGCTGATTAGATGCAAGATTTATAGCCGCGAGTGCATTATGACGCAGTAATTTCGACTACTCACGATTTCTCCTGCGTACGTTCGATTGCAACAAGAACTTCTCGCAACTCTCTCCCTGCCTTTGTCTCCGTCTCGTTCTATCGCTCACTCGTTGTGATGCTGCGTTCATCGTTTGCCGATATTTCGAAAGTAAACTTCCACGAAACTTGAGCAGTAGAATCTAATGAGACTTCTCTCGCGCCGGCGTGAGAACTTTCCTCCTCGTTTCGTCGTAATGAAGACTGATCAACAGTGAATCTTATTTTTTAGTCCACTTCTAGTTTCTTCTAAACTTTCTTTGACGCATTCGGACGGAACTGCGAAGCTATGACGCGCTATGAATCAATATATTATTTACAAAGTCTTAGCACGATCCTTGGGAAACCGTTGCGTTAATCGCATTTGTCAATATCTCTCATTGCGATGCGACAAACCTAAACGTGAAATGTTATTTGCTGTCGTCGTTAATGCGTCCGAGAATTACCAGGCGAGAAATATAGCTCTCACTAATTCCGTCGTCGCTTATAACGATGTGAGAAAACACAAAAACATGGGCGCCAAGCGCGCCGTCAAGAAATGAGGCGTTTAATTCCTTCGTTCTCGCGCTGTGCACGTGCCGTGTACGAGCCATTAGCTTCAATCGCGCGGGGCTTACGGTTTCTTGAAGGATCTCGTCTTCCCTCGGAGAAGGCCATTTTTTAATCCAAATTAATGCTTTCAGCGAAATTACGTGAAAACTCGTAACTTGCCAGCCCTATCTGTGTGTTTGCAGAGACTTTTTCGTTATCTCTCTCGGCTTATCTGCCAATCAATAATTTTGTCGCGTTTCAATATGAAAACTCAAGTTCAACTTCGTTTCGTCCTCTCGCATTGCTTAAAGGCTACTACGTTCTTTTCTGCCCCTGCCAGCTCCGACAATTTATTGTAATATCTATTTAACTATTTTGTATCAAAAAGTTATTATCGTTCGCGAAAATGTTTAACGCGTGTATGTTACACATATTTAACAGAATTCATTAAAACTTCAACGCCTATTGCATTGTAGACGCGACTGGAATATCGTATACGTAGAATAACGCACATATACGGACGTGAATTCTAAATTTTGAACAAACCGCAAAATCAATTTCAATAAAATTTAAACAACATATCACGTAACTGACATAATGATATCGTACGCAGATTTGCAACTCACAAATAACATGTTGTAACAGTAATAGCTAAACATAAATACAGTTTCGCCAATACGAATATATAGTTACAAAATAAGTGCTTTTTTTTTCGTAATCCGATACCGTCGTGCTATTGTTCTAACTGTAACATGAAATTTTTTTTACGTATAGAAATATTTCGTGAATAAATTTGTAATATATGGGTTATACGTTGTAAATATTAAAATAACGATCTGTATTAATTTCAGCGTGATAGCTCTCTACTTAAAAGTAAAAAGTTCTACAAACGTGTACATTTGTTCGTATTACGTTGAAAGTACATAAATATTTTACTAAACAGTAAAGAATGCCTATATAAAACATTTATAGAATATATTTCACTATAAAAGTCACCTAGAAAATCCTACGAGCTACAAATAATAAAAAAACATTGGGTGTGGTATTGATCTAACAAAGCGCAAAAACATGAATAGCGCGTATCTTTTAATCGCACTATGTTTTATTATATCATTTTCAATTTTCGCACGTGCGCCGTTAACAACTGTTTGCTTCGCGCACGGTTCGATTTCGCGTATTGACAATCGTACGATGACAATGGGGAGCGAGCTTCATTGAACGCTGGCGAATGACGAGGTTTATCGCTCCCCGGGACGGCGCGTGCAATCGCGTTAGGAATGCGAGTACGCACGATGTCATTTCCTTCGATCAAGGGACCGTGCTTTCATCCAGCTCGTTCCGGAGATCGTTCGTTTGGTCTCGTCTCTAATGCCAGAGCAATGACCTTGCCGCATTTCGCCGTGCAAACTGCAATTCATTCGGCTCTCCCGCCCGATACGCCGCGCGCGTGTATCGCCGGAGAGATGCACCATGGAGGTCTCTTGTGCAATCTGCAGCCGTTGCAACGACCGCTCAAGAGTGAGCTCGGCGCGGATCGGACTTAATCGCTTTAAAGATCGAGACCGTGCTTAAAGAGGATATGTCAGATTTGCCACGGTTATCCGTGAGCATGGCTGATTCCATTTTTTTATATGCCGCGCAGATTTATGCATTAACATTATGAGCAATGCAGAAATATGATAAAGGAGATGGAATAAGTCTTGAGAATTTATCCGTTTGCAAGTTAGTTCATTATACGTGAAATATACATATAACTAACGTTAGATATTAATTATCTCGACACCCGCGATGAAAAGTAATTTGTACACGCGCACTCGTGTAATTAAAATTCAATAAATGTCAATAAAATTTGATAATATTTACAACTAATTGTCTTACAAACAATGTATTGCGATTGAAGATACACATTGTTTTTTTTCACGCAACCGCGTTGCGTTTCGTTACCATAGTTTGCGGGATTTTCTAATTGATTTTCAAGTATCTTAGAGAAGTTTTTTTAAATTAGTTACAAATACAATACAATTGTATTGCAAATGTTTCATCAAAATGTATTCCTTGTCAGTCAATAAGAGACAATATTTGATAAAACGCGAAACTGTGATAATTGTTAACGTTCTTATCGTAAGCAGTGAAAGCGCAAGCACCTTATCCGAGAAGAGCAAAATCAAATTACACCTTTTTTCGAACGTTTGTAAAGTTTTACAGAGCAATGCCACTGCGAAGAAACAAGCGACACGCGATAAATTCCCTCCGCGGGATGCAAATCTAATTACTTTCGAAGCATTCGATCCGTCAAGGCTAAGGAACGCAGCCAATCTATTTCTGGTAATTCTAGGTATATACATACGTATAGCGCTGCTTGTAGAAATCGCAGTTTGATGAATGCGAATTCCACGCGATCGCGAGCAATTTCCGCGTGGCGGCAAAACAGAGATTGTGATTCAGGCATGAGTCATCTCGAGCATGCTACACTATCGTAACTGCGAGCGTAGCTCATTGAGCACGTTACCACGGTGCTCGATGATTACATTCCAACGACTTAGGAAGTTTTTGTTATTGCGAATCTGGCCAAGTGTGATGGTGAGCACGTACGTACACGTGGCACGCTCGCAAGCTCGAAACGATGCTATATTCGGAGAGTGCGCTCATTCGAGAGAATGCTAAAGCTGAATTAATAGACAAGGGGGAAGAAAAATAATATCCCAGTGTTTATTTTCCTTCTCATACGGGGACTTGTTGGACCGGACAGGGAGATCTCCGTTTAGAAATATCATTTTCTTCCTCTGCATGAATCGCGAATTGAAATGCGTCTCACTGTCCGAGCTATAGGTACAACTTTTCTCTTCTCAACAGATGCAAATCGCAACATTCTCTTTGAAAATTATTCGAAAAGGGACTAATAATTTTCAAAGTGAGCCATAACAATGGCCGGTACCATAGTTCATCATAAAGAAATAATAGGAAGGCAGAATTACAGGGACGTAAACCTGAATTGGAGTTGCAAAGCTCGGAATAAAAGTCACTCTCTGAACAGGTTGAGATAAGTTGACTGTGTGCCCAATGGGACAAGAATAGAACGCGAAGAAAATGAAGAGAATTGTCGAGAATCAGTCTCTCATAGGGGTCTGCGGGCGCGATTGCGACGGTCTCTTACTCCGCCCTTAACGAACCTTTAATGCTTGCCGTAGCACGATGACGAAGGGTCCCACAATTTCGTGGCGCGGCGGTCGAAAGTGACACCGAATTCCCCGGCATTTAACCCGGTGCGTTAACCTTTCTGAAACCGAAGCAATTGCACTCATTGTCGGGAACGGTGGCTAAAGGGAGTAGTGCGCAATGGTTGAGTGGGGCGCGGGGGGGAAAGGAGAAGGATAGAGGAATGAGAGAGGGATGGGTGATTCAGCGTTTAATTGGACATGTGCTTTTTTACCAGACCATCCACTCTGACTGTTACGAGTGTGTGGGTGCATCTGATCTGGGTGCTGCTGCGAAGGGACAAGAAAATGAGACAGGAAAGAGAGACGGAGAAGGAGGCATTGTGAGGCCTCGGTCGAAAGAAGGGCCGAGAAAGGGACCGAGCGCGTCACGTGCGACATTTGCCATGCCATACTTGCTCCGTGTTTCGTTCCGCTCCTTCGCTCGTAAAGCATGCACACGCTGTCGGTATGCGTGTCACGCGGTACCCACGGAAGGTTAACAAATACGGTCAACGCTAATTGACTTTTTAACCGCTAATTAAGCGCCGCGGCGTGCCCCGGCCGTGATAACGTTATGCCTGCCACGACCAAAAAGGAACGGCGAATACTGCCGGGGTTTCGGCGGGCGTGTATTTTTAAGGGACGAAAGTGTCTTAGCGCAAAGCTGGCTTCCTAAATCCTCGGACACTTGTTGTCCGAGGTGATTCAAGACAAACAGATTGAACGGCGGCATTGTCTATAGAGTTTAACGGTTGGCCGCGATAAGTTTGATCGCCAATGAAACTTCGATGTTTACTGCGACTATTATTTCAGAGTTCAATGACCTTGCGGCTTTCGGCTTAATCGCATTAACCCTTGGAAGCACGATTACTTCGCATAATATATAGACCTCGTACTGTGACTATATTATTAATTGTACGTTGTAAGAAAAGTATGTAAAATTACATAGGAAATACACACCTGTAATAGATGGTCCCAATATTACCCACTATAATAATTGTAATTTTACATGTAACTTTTTACAGTGTACCGTTAAAAATAGAAATTTTAATAAATTAAGTGAAAGATTAAAGAATGTGAAATAGAACACTAGGTTCAATTTTTAATATTTTGCGCAACAATTTGAGCGTGATGCATAATTTATATTAACAGAGTAAAATTATGAATCGTCGGGTATTTAATTTTACAGACATTGCTTATTTGCTCTTTAAATTACTAGGTCAAGAAGGGAAACGCGTTGGTTTCGGGTCGCGCGATACTGAAAGCCAAATTTCGAAAATACGCGTTACGAGAATCGCGTCGGTCGAGCCTCGTTATCGTCTATATTATCGACATGTCACTGGCTGATTTTCTGTTTATATAAAAGCCAACAATAAATCGGTAGTTGGGCGTGACGGCGCTTGAAAATGTGCCGGGTACGTCGATTTCGCTCAGGACGCGCAATCCGCGAGATGCATTTTTTTTTTTTTACGAACGTGAAAGATGCACACTCATCCTCACTTGTCCTCAAGGTCCCGCATAGGTCGGGCGAATGACACGGGCGCGCAGGTGCGTTGCAATAATAATGCACAAGTCGTGGAACTCTGACCTCGTTAGCGCGCGAGTATCCAGACTTCTCTACGTACAGACACTCTCGCTTATGCATGGGCACACAGCGAAGGAATTAGCACGACAAAGCGGAATCGAGCGAACGACCCTGTCCCCGTATGCGGCGTATATATCCGAGGTATTTCCAAAAAGGCAATGATGCGCATACCTGGCGCGCGATTGTATGTGATGCTGCAGTTCGAATGCCACGAAAGAATTATTCATAATTCACGAATGACCTCTTTAGAACGCCCCGCTTTAACCCTTTCGCCGGCACCGTTGTGTTTTCTCGGACAATCTGTGCAGCGTACATGGATGCCGTTTATATGGATGGATAAAGCTACCTTAGCATAGTAATGATCACATTTCAACGATCATTCATTGAAGTATTGTCGCTTTCCCGAGATGCTGATTGGCTGTCTCGCTTGTGCAATACGACATGCTTCAGTCGTGTTATTTGCAGCTGTCAAACCATGCGAATTTTTAGTGGGAGCAAATGGCGCGCGCGAAGCGCGCCCTTGTGTTGTCTAGTAAATAGAAAAAATTACAAAGTTCCGTTGGACTAAATAAAAATCACGATATGAGTAAACATATTTCTCAGTTTACACGAAATTTTAATTTTGATATAAAAAACTGCAGCTAGATATTCGATTCATTGATCGTCACGCGCATTTTACTACAACTTTTTCATTTCATATATTTTATGTAGCTAAAATTAAATTTACTTCAAAACATCATCTAAATTTAAAAAAAAAAGATATGTGGGAGCCTAACGCTTATTTTTAAATAACGTATAGATTGTTGTGTCATTATAGTAGAGTGATAAAATAATTTCTCGTGAGAGATAATGGTCAGTTACTACGTGGACTAATCATATATTTGATGGAACGATTGCGTCAATAAATTCTCTCTAGCGGCACAAAGCCAATTTTACTTTGTACGAGTATATTACGAATTTAAAAATATTACACAATGAGTGTACGCACAGGCATCTATATTTTTAAACTCGGCCATAATTCGCTTTTAATTGCTTTAATTCAGGTCATTGCATCCTACACGGTCTGAGTTCACTTATAGCTCCACTATTGCGTTCGGTATGCAACAGTGTTTGTATTTCGCGTTTATGCATCTAATTTCACAACTGGTGCACGTTTATCGCTATAATTTCTCTCTATATATTATAGAACACGGAGACTTTACAACATAGATACTGAATAATTAATATACATATAATATATTCGCGCGTACATATATTTATTTTTGGTGATTCGAAATGCCACGGTGCAACGCCCGATATTTATAAATCTTCGTGCAATAAATTTCAATTCGGGCACGGCCAAAAGGTGTATACTAATTTATCACAATCGCGTGTCTCTGCTCCGGTAGTCTATCACTGTTATCTTATCCGCGAGAGAAAGTGCAAAAGAAGAAGAATTTTGAAGAAACTCTTCTCAAGGAAAGGCAGCACACAACAAACACATACGCAATGCACGGTGTGATATCAGTCAAATAAAATAACTACAGCCTGAGAAAGCGGTAGGTGTAGACATTCGTTACTCTCTTTTCGCACGCATCCCGCTCACCGGAACAACGTCTGCTCTTAGAAATCTACAATTAAGTGTCTAATCGCACTGAGGCAAGAGAAAATTTGTCATTGATGTAGTCCTAAGAAAGCTTTACATTCGCTCTCAGATATCTCTCTACGGATTTATAGGCGACTCGATAACCCTGTAAATCTTTTTCTTCGATAAAAAAGATACCAGATTGTATCGGTCGCAATCCTCACGTCTATTCAAATTCCGGTGAAATCAACGAGTTATCTGGACGGTCGCATGATGCCGACACGATTTCACGGGAGCGAAAAGCGAAGGGCGGAGAGCGCAAGGATAAGTATCAAATGAGTTTCGCGTGTACATTTTTTGTTATCTGTTCTGCGAGAGGAAGAGGCTCGTATAGGGGCGAGGGCCGAGGACCCTCAAACGCCGGAGCACGAAACCGTAAAATACTTGGAACGGCCATACCGTCGTGACATTTCGCCTCCGCGCCCCTCGTTCCTTCCGGCTCGCGAAGAAAGGAAAAGTAAGCGGCTTGACCGAAGCGCGGCGTGAGGAACGAGGTGACGGTCGCGAATAGGAGAGAGAGAGAGAGGATAACATCAAGAGAATACAAAATTGACCATAACATAAAGAAGCGGAAGGTATCATGATAGCAACCTTCAGGATGGGGGAGCACGCGATAACGTGCTTTGGGTACAAGTATCGTGCGCCTAACTCACGCTCATCTTACAGATGCAGGTGCAGGTGCGTGTAAACGGAAATCAAGGCGACAGGAATTGCAAATCGACGAGCAGAGTGTAAAAGTTAAATTTTCAAGAATTTTAATTTCATTTTACCGCAATTGTTATGACCTCTCATCTCATTTTTATCCAGCGGTTGAGAAAAGTTCTCCAAAGAATGTTAGTCATGAAAGTATCGCACAATGTTGCACCGTTCAATTATTATTGCCACGTTATTAACACACGGCTAACTTTGCCGCTCTTGCAAAGCTACATTCCTGCTCGAGAGAAAATCTGGAGCCCTCACCGGGATAGAGCGTCATCATGCGCCGTCAACGACCACGATTACATCCGCAATCAACTCGACAACGGTTTGTTTCCCTCTTTCCAAATTTAACGACAGGCTTGACGACGTTTCAAACAACGATACCGCTGCATCTGAGAAAAAAACTGTTTCACCACACCGGAATCGTGCCGTGCGAGGGATACCGGTAATCTCGACAAAGCGTAATCTCTGCTTTATAAAATTAGAATCCCGAGTCTCGCGGGTACTACTCCCGGTCCCCATAATCATCATTGTGCAGCGAAGATAGAATCTTTTGTTAGAATTAGTGCGGCGTAATCGTGGCCGAGACACGACGCGCGGTCCCACGAGACCGCTCAGATAAAAAAAGGGGGACGCAATCTCGGTCGCTTAGAACGGCGACAGTGCTCACTGTCGCACGGTAAAGCTGGCACTCGATCTAACGGAACCTCACTCCGATACACACGGAAGGAGAGGCTGCGCTCACAATCAGCCAAAATTTACGCGCGAGCGTTTACGGGGCAAAATGGCATCGGACTGCCACTCTTACGCGCATTAACGGCGGTCCGAGAGATAGTAAACGCGACCCCTCATCTTCGTAGACAATAGAGACGACACTACTGTTCCGACAACAATACTCGAGGGCCGTGCCGCCGACGTTCTCAGGCCTCGGAAAAAAGGACGACGGGAGCAAGAGCTAGACTATCGCCCAAGAACTGAAATTTAGTGGTGGCATCTCCGCACACCCACCCCGCGAACACTCGACGCGCGAAATCGTTCTGCAAGAGCCCACACCCACAGAAAAAATTTCCGGATCCAATGCTATTACACTTGAATGTGTCATAAAATAGGATCGATATAGTGCCAATCATATTTATTATAGAGAGAAAGGAATATTTTTTAGTCTTAAATGAAAAATTCTCAAATCTAGAATAAAATGATAGTATGTATAGTCTTTTGTCAAATATCGTGGTGCCAACTTCGTGCGTTGTAAGACGGAGGGAAAATTTATTCTAAACCCAACAATATATAAACTTACATTTGTATGAGTTACTCTTGTCTCAATATAGTAAGTCGATCTTTTTTAATTCGATAGAGGGGAATAAGAATTGTTGATTTTAATTTGATATTGTCTTATGTTTTATACCAAATGAAGTTGTGAGAAATATAAATGGGTGAAGAATATTTTTTGTCTCGGTAACAGAAATCCTTTCTGAGGGTGCGGTATTTTTGCGGTTACATCATAGAAATCTCAGGGGATTTCTGTTTCTTGTCAGTCGGTTTGATATTTTATAAATAAGAACTTGTACAATAATTGAAAAAGCGTAGAAACTGACAGGTATTCTCTGTGAAAGTCAATCGATGGATGATCACTAACAGTGAATAGTCACTAATTTCAGAGATAATTCACCGATGGATTTTTAGAGAGTACATTATATTATTAATTATCGGTGTAACGAATTCCTCGAAATACAAATTTCGGGGAGAAATTATTGCTTCTAAGCTAGGAAACAGTCGTTTGTGTATGCGCTTAATTAGCGCAGCGAGCAAGAGTCTGGTGTAAGATAATAATTTAGGATTTGCCATTAAACTGCAGGTTTCAGATTGTACTGCAATTGCGAATATAGGTACATACAAGCGCGAGGATTTCTGCACTGTTGTACGCAGCAACGACCAACGCTTAATTTTACATGCATACCAGTTCGATACGCTCTACGACCAATAAGTAAGTCGGCATCAGCGGCACGTCACCATACATCCTCTACTCACCATAATCTGTCGACGGACTGCATAATTCATTCTGTCATTGGCAGGCCTCAGAGTCCGGATGATTCGTTATACCGCGGCGCACGAACTACGACGGCCGAATGGTAATAGCTGCTTGGACGCACGTTCGGTGTATGATTTGGCACATAATTTGCGTCATCCCAGAATCGCTCAGGCATTTATAAATAAAGACGAAATCTAATAAAATGTGAGCTATTTTCACGAACACGAAAATCCATCGTCGTGTAAAATTAGCCAAAATCTGCGACTTTTACTTTTAAAAATTCGGACTTTTACACAGAGCAGCGCCATTTTTCATTTTTACTTTTTCAATAAAAACTGTATACAATGGATTAATTACATAAAATTTATATATAAATGTATAACGTATGTGCAGAAACTTCTCGAGAGCAGAAGATATTTGTCTACGCTAGAGAATTATGTAGGAATTTTCTTTCTTTTATTATTGTAAATTTTTCTCGTTATTATCGGGGTGTTTTAATATTAATATTTCACTTTTCCACGGCTAGTCCGTAAAATTACACGATCAAAGTGTCAGCTGTGCCAGCACCGAAAGCTGCAATGTAAAAGATAACGGGCTTCGCGTGAATCAAAATTACGAGAGCATATTCGTCCTTTGACTGACGTTAATTCTATTTCCCGGGAAAATTGAAGCGGAGCGATAAAATCGCTCGCTCGGATACATTGTAGACCTTTCTTCCGTTCGAGATCTTCATCGATTGAAAACACGAACGTGGATTTTCGCCTTCGGCCTAAATTCGGCGAATGCCTGTTTACTATACCAATTACTTTAGAATTTTTATAATTTTTCATAATTAATGTTTCAATTTAGCCGAGGTAATACTTTTCCTTGATGTAATTCTGCAAAATTTTTTTCAATATTGCTATATCCAATAACATCCAATACTTTTTGCGGTATGAAATAACTATCATGCCGTACCGCTATTCGCAAAAGTATTTGCAATGCAAATTTTTTAAATATACGTATATTATTATCCGGCACCGCGGTCTTTTTTTCTTTGCTGCAGTTCAGACTTCTAATATTATGATTGTATGCGTGAATATTTATAACGGTATAAATTAATAAAGTCATATTAAACGCAAAGGAATAATTGCGTGCGGAAAATTCCATCTGTTTGTTTTAAAATGTCCAAAATGGTTTAAACGGCAAGACGCGCGGCGATGTAATAAATTATCAAACGACAAATTGGAAAGGGGAATTATTACTCTCCCTGCGAGACTCGTGGATCTTTCGTCAAAAGACGTGCGTCCCGGTGTTTCTTTTTGAATCGTGATTATGCCCAGCTCTTGGCGAGTCCTGCGAATACTCGTGGAGTTACTCCTCGAATCATTCTTAGTAGGCACTTCGGGGCCTCCCGAAAGAAGCGGTGCTAACGCCGTGCGCCATTAGCCGCGTTCTAGGGCCGGGTTGCGCAACCGCGGTCCTCCTTACCTAATGGTCGCTAATATATCATACTTTTTTCAGCTGTCACCTGTACGACATCCATTTTGCTGCAGCGTGGTTCGCGTCACTACCGCACGGCAGACTGGCATTTCATCTATCCACCGTCACTTTGCCGCCACGCAGTTACAGCTTCTTACAAGCGCTATCGTATACCTGCCCTCCTCCGTCCCTCCGTCCTTCCAATTCCCATTTCGCCCGTTTTTGCCGAGCGCGGGGATTCTCAACTTTGCGAACGACGCAATTATATCGTCGGGAGATCTCTTTTTTCGCGTCGAGTTTATTATCAGCAGATTAATCTCGCAAGAGTGCCGACATAATTTTCTACACTTTCGTATGACGAGTCGGCAATGTCACACACAACGATTCGCCGCAGTTAAAATAATCAATCGAGTTCGACAGTTTCAGCTTCAACGTCAGACAGATGCTCCTCTCTCCCTAATTGTAAGAAATTAGTATGCAGTTTGATGCAACGTCGTAAAAAGTTTTCCTTCGCGGACAGGTACAATGTATCGCTAGGTAAATATCTGAATGCACCTTTTAATTGCTTCGAGCAACGTTTTGAGATACGAGGTAAGAGCAGTTCCGAGCCACTCGTGCGCGTATATATCCGATATACGTGGCGAGTAAACGTGCATTTGCGCACTCGCGCGTCTACGAGGAAGAATTTGCGAGATCGTGTGTGTGTATATTCGTATGTATGTACATTGTGGGCTCCAGCAGCCACATACAAGTGCGGAGCGGCATCCTCGAGGGAGGCGCACTCAAGGATCGGAATGCTTTGCCGCTCTCCTCCCCCGTGACCTCCCACCACTATCTCCGCTCCCGTAACAGCGTCTACCCAGAAAATCCAAACATTCTTTCGGGTTTATCAACTTTGTATTTAATTCACGAGATTCCGCAGCGGGGACGGTCGCAAAATCTAAGAGCCACCGAAAGCGCAAAATTACGAGTCGCATAAATACCATTCTATAAAGAGGCAAATGCAACCGAAGTAACGCTTTCGTAAAAAGGAACGTACAATCGCGCGAATTAAATATGTATAATTTATTTGGAATTCATTGACGCTACCGGTAGCTGCCATTTGGATAAGAAATAAAATCACGAGTTTTGCTTACCGCGATATTTGTTTCAACAAACCCGTCGTCGCGTAAGATTCTATTTCGCAGATGTGGATTCACGTGACGTTATAACACGAGCTAACCCGCTGGTGATATCAAGCTTTTAAAATAGGAATTTGATAGACGAGTTTGTTGAAAACAAATTTCATTATCTTCCGTGCTGGAGCGGATAGAAAGCGTCAATTTGGTTCAACAACGACACTCGAGCGGCAATCCGGCCAGCAATGCCCGAGAGTACGGGCCGAGCGTTGCGCTATTATCGGTTTAAAGTCAAACGAATTTCGCGAACTTGGCAATCCAGGGCTCTCTCTCTCTCGCCGAGTCGACTCGGCGCGCGCCTTTGTGCGGCCGCGTTCCGCTTTATCTGCGCCGGCCAAACGGCCGTTCTAGCCCAACTTACCGATTCCGACATTCTAATCTCACCAGGATACCAGCGGCTAACGTACTTTCCCGACCCGATAAAGACCGCATCCTCCGACGAGATAAAGAGCCTCCGCCATCCGTCAGTTCACGTTTCCCCGAACGTTCCGGTGACGTTCGAGGCTGAAAAACGCTTCATGCCTCGGATGTAAATCCCCGAGCAGATTTCAACGCGAGTTAGATTCCCGCTCGCGGCAGACTTCACTCATGTCGGGGCCCTTCGGACGTGGGATTCGCCCTTCATCGATCTTCGGCGGGCTTTATGAGCTTACACAGAGCAGCGGAAGCCCCTCTGTGTGGGCTCCAAGTGCGGCCAAGTACACTTTTAAAAGCTCGCGGGGATACGCGGTCGGATGATTCGCTTACAGCACTTGGCACACTTTCAACGTTGTCTCGACAAACTTTGCCGGAGTTACGAGCGTTCTCTTTCCACGGGCGAAATGCGCTTGATTATCGGTGCATGCCGCACCGCACGAAAGTAAGAAGGGACCGGAAGAGTAGCGGGTTTTACGGAGGTCGATATGAATAGAGATCGAGTGTAATTTCCTTAGTACGCGCTTCGTGCACGCGCAATTACTTGAATTTTATGCGCCATTCTCCGCGGAGTGGAACGACTTATATTTCCACTTTGCCCGCAATCGAATAATATATTTTAAAATTCACGGTAGAGAGGAGATGAATTTTTATGTTAAACGACATCTTTCCGACGTATCGATACGCGAAACCTAACCGCGATCGCGACGATCATAATAGTAATGTAATCATTTTCAATTATCAATCATCTGCCAACGTCATTTTCGTAACATGTGATCGGGAAAATTCATAAAGGATATCTTTCCATTATCCGCGCTTTTCTTCGGCCCGTACCCTTATCCATGCTGAAACTGCGAGAGTGAGTCGATAGTTTAGCAAGTATCGATCAAGTGTCTAAGTACGTGTACCCGAGCGAACGCGCACGCTTCTCGTTGTAAAGCGCGGATAACGCGTTCTTAATTTGAATCACGTCGGCCCTATTGGCAAGAAGTTAACGAGCAGTTTTCGTAATAATACGTGAGTCAGCGTTCTTAAAGACGGGCGCGGGCACGGGAGTCGGAGACGACAACGGCCTCTCCAAAGTAGAGAGTCGCGTGTTTGTGACACGCTCGGTGTACGTGTACCGGGATTAATTGAGTACTCGGGGAGGCGGAGGAATGAACACGCGCACGGTTCATCGATTCCCGTCGGCTCTATGAGCTTATACGTGCGCGCGCGAGGGGCACGCGGCGGGTTAGATGAATGGACGGATGAAATGGATTTACACGAAACGGCGGAACATTTTTCAGGAGCTCATAAGAGCGAGCGAGAATCTCAAAGGTAGTGGTAACGGGGGGGGGGAGGGAGAGAAGCACCGGAGCGTAGGAGGGAGCGAGATATCGACCCCGCGGGAAGTGACAGCCTCTCGAAAGTGGAGACCCTCGGCGCGCTCTCCTAACGACAAATGTGTGCTACCAGGATCAATTGAATGCTTCGGAGAACGCAGTTCTCCGAGGGTATAACGGGGAATCGATAGTCGCTCCGAAAACGCGCCCCTTCGACGGCTTCGAGCGACCGCTGTAATTTTGTATTCGGGAGTGTATCGCCCGACGGCAGCGCGAGTTGTGCCAAGGATTGCCCGGTCTCTACCCCGTCTCGCATCGCGGGGCCACGCTCGTCCCCGACAATCGCTGCCGAATTAGAGAATCGATAAACGACCAATTTACCAATCGGGATACATCGTCAGATACATGGTCGACCGGCCCCACGCGTCGCAACACCGTGCACTTACATTTCTCAAATTTTACGAGGAGTGAAAGAGACATCTCTTGGCGCGCCACCAAGAAAAATATTTCCGGCAATGGTGTATATGGAGCTTTTACGACGGCGCGCACAGAATATGGATGAATACTTTTTCACGGAAATAAAGCCGCTCTTCTCTTTCGCCGGCGGGGCTGAGAATCGCACGTCGCGATTTGCGAAACAATCGGTCGCGGAAAATTATAATCCCCTGTGCGCGCTCGCGGGTGTACACAATATTTTATCCCGGGGATTCTTGCACAGACTCGAATGACGTTCGATGCCTCTTCTATTTTTAGGCTTCTCGATAGGGCCAATCGTGTCTTTCCTTGAAACACGTGTAGTCATTTCAGCCGATGTGACGCATTGCCGGGAAAAGGGCTATCACGAGGGCCGGCTATTACAGAACAATCCTTCGCATGGTATCGATTCCGACTTTGTGAGAGCCTTTTCCCGTAGGGCACACTTCTCTCCATATCACTAGATCAGCAGGAAGTAGAAAAACAAACACATTGTGATTCTTTCCGTAAACCGAATGGCTCGTTTCTATTTTCTGCTGTGATATTTTTTCACAATAATTTCTTTCTTCAACAATGTTGCTTTTTGCACAATGCAAGGACACATGTACGATATATTATATAACGTGTGACGCGATAAAAAATATTTGAAATTCTTATGTTTAATTATGTGTTATTTTATATATTTGTTACATTCACGTGCAACACTTCGCTTTTCAAGCTCTAAGTTTTTGCTACAGGATTTGGAAAAGACGTTTTGCATCTTACATGAATATATGTATGTATAAACTATTGTGTATACGTTAGTTTCCATAAACCTGTTTAGCTCTTCCCATCATTGCCTCGCCCGGAGTCAAATCCCTAGCACCAGGGGTCCAACAGGATTATCGTAATGGTTCGCCAAGGTTCACCGCGACCTTCGATCGCCAGTAGCTTTCTGCACCTGCGATGATTTGCTTTCGCAGTACACACACTCTTACTGAACAAAGACGATATTTTTCGACCAACAGCACGGATGCGTTCGTAAAGTGATACGAAAGGACTTGAAATTATTTCAAAGTTAAAAACTTCTAAAAAGCAGCAACATTTGGAGGAGCTTCCCTTGCCGAAGATATTGGACTCTCGCAAACGAAGCGATCCTTATTATTATTGTTAACGCGAAACGACTCGTGATATGAACAAAAAAAAATTATTTATAATGCAAATAGAGACTTTCGGACGATAGCTTAAACCACTTGTCGGCAAATTCGCTTGCCAGGCGCAATCGAGTGTCAAAACCAAAAATTCTACGGCGCCGTGCGGGAGGTAACTATTTATCCAGTTATCCGCCGAGTAAGTCACGTATAGTTCTGCCCTCACCAGCTTCATTATCTTCGCTGGACACGTTCTCCCCTGATGCAACGAGATTGCCGGATGTGCAGGACGGAGAAGCGAAACGCGGTGGATGAACGAACGGAGGTCGGCTTCTTCCTCCGTCGCGGAACAAGGGGACGAAGGGGCCCGGACGGGTCCAAACTCGGGAGTTCCCTCCCTTTTCCCGCCCCCCCTATCCCGCGGTCCGTTTGGTTTTCTTTCTCCTCCCTGCTTCCTTCCTCAATTTCTTCCTCGTTGCCGTCCGGTGTCTCCGGTTAACGTCGCGAGTCACGTCGTGTCAGAAGGGTTTTGCGAGTCGGCGGATGACTGCCGGCGGGTGATACGTCGCTTTCTCGCGTGACGTCAGCCCCGTCGCGAAAGAAAAGGGGCTGGTAGCGATGGTTATGGCACGAATAGCAGGGAACGAGAGACGCGGAGTAGACTCGCCGCCCGTGAGAAGCCCGCTTAGATGCTGCGCCAAAAGGGCTCAGTGTTACAAATGACCGCGGCGCTATGCATACCCAAACAGACCGAAGACGCGCCACCGTGTAGGACGAGAGAACCGAACGAAAAATATTGATTTGGAATTCGCTCATTAGATTTCGCAACAGCACTATGGGCGCATCAGAAACAACTAACGACACAAACGCGATATATTAAGTGAGTTTATTATACGTACACAGAGAAAAAGTTTCTTTGGATTTAGTATTCCTCTTTATTTGATTGAAATTTGTTTCATTGAAACAACATATGCCTACAACGAGACACTATTTGCTTGAATAAAAGTTTTGTGGTTTCATTCAAACAATCTCTATTATTTCATGGGAAAAACACTATTACTTCAAGGAATATCTTTCCATTGAATAATTATATTGTTTGGCCAGGCGCCTATAAAGTTCGGTGCTGCCACTAGATGGCCGCCGAACTCGTAAGTAAAATCACGGCGGCCAGACATTAAGCGACCGCATCAGCAGACGCAGTCTAATCATCTAATGGTCTATTCTTTATAGCTGAACATAGTGCACTGATTCAGTATTTATCTTTCTTCTTGAGGGAAAAGATGTATATGTGTACATTTTGTTCACTTATGTTCTATCAAACGATAATATCATTTAGATCAAAGAGAATATACCTTTTGTTTCAACAAATATTTCATTTCAGACGAAGATATATATATATTATTTCAAATTCAATCAAATAATTTGTCTGGTCCATTCCAAATATCAAATTTGTTTGGATACAACAAAATTTATTAACAATGATGAGTATTTTACAAAAACGACCTACACTGGCCAATGCCTTTATTTAATATAAAAACGACGTTTCGGTCCTGGATTTGGACCCTGGAAAATTTATTAAATCCAAAGCAATCGTTTCCTCTGTGTATTAAGACTGTGCACACACATACTCGACCGAGGGGAAAACAGATGACCAAAACCTTGAACACCAATGCCCACTGTCTATCTCCTCTTATTTTATCTTATTTTATCTTTCTAATGCCCCAGCAAGGCCCAAAAATGCCTAGTAATGCTCAGTAATGCCGCAAATCTGTACACCGCAATGCCCTCAGCGGTTTCCCCCTAGTACTCGACAGACAATTTGTATCTTTGTTGATAAGTTTAATATCCGCTACGATAAAGTAGAAGAACAGACAAATTTATCTGCGTGAACGCGTACTTGTACAAATGCAAATTTTCTGTTCTATGCCTCAACACTCGATCTCGTGTCACTGTATCTATCTTATCTGCATCAATGACGTATCTTTTATTTGTTAAATTTATTCGTTTTCTTCGCCCTTAATGCCCTACTCGTTCATCCGAGTTCGCGGAACAGAAACTGCTGGTGCTTTTATTTATTCGCAACTCGCGCGAGTCGCGCATAAATAGAAGCATCTATAACTTCATTCTTAGAGATTCAGCGAATCGAGGAATCCTCGTTTCCGCAATGGTAATGGCGCGTGCTTCCATTATTCTTAGCGCCCACCCTCATCGCCAGCGGGGGTGACGCATGGGCATTCCGCGGGTACTTACGGCACAGAGAACAGAGCGCGCAATCATCCCGGATCAATATTTCATTAAAAAGAGTTCGGGGCGAGAGCTGCGTGCATACACTCTCGTCGCTTTGCGCTAATTCCTTCAATCCTGAATCCTTAGATATTGAGGGAAAATTCCCTGCGCTTTTCCAGACTCGATATTACATAAAATCCGTTCAATTGTTAATTTATCAGTTGTTATAACATTGTTTCGGACAAATAAAGTAATTTAGGAGATTGAGTTTGATATTTTTTCCATATGTTCGTCATACATAAATTCAAAAAGTGGTAACAAATAAAAGATTATTAAAAATATATTAAGAGTAAAAAAACAGTAACTGTTCGTGTCGTAGTATGCTAAAACTTCTACTCTTTCTCTATTCATCCATATTCCATTTAGAAGCATACAAATGATACTGCAATAACTCAGTTCCAAAGTCGTCTAACATTATTCATGCGCCATCGATTTCTTCTTTTTTATTTAATTGGAAAAATTGTAAATATATGCACTGTTAAATACGTAACTCTTAATACATCAAAGAGCTGGGCATAATCGTGCCATTTAACGGTTTAAAGACCTACACGTCCGCGCAAATGAAGGAAACATATTTCCATAATTGGACACGCCGAGGAAATCCACGAGTTTAATAGATCTCTATCGACGCACTCTCTGTTCGATTTTTTTTTCTTTCTCAACGCAATATCAACGTCGAAGGAGAAATGAGATTGCGCACGCGGGCGAAGATCGCCAGATAAAGGCAGGAAGACGAGGTAGCCGAGTAGCTGGGAGCTTAAGAGCGACATCAAGGGAGAGAGACAGGCAGACCGAGGAGGACGGCGATGACCCCCTGACGGCGTCGCGGGGAAAACGCGGACGGCGGAAAGATGGGACGCGATCGCGTTTGCATGCAAATGCCAAGCACCGCGCGGTAAATGTTTCTGCGCGATAAAAGTCTTGTAGCGGCGCGGCAGCCATCGCGTGAATTTACGTGCTTTTTCGCGCGACTGCCATCCCACTTCCGACCCCATGCGTCCGCCACCGACACGGGGCTCGCGCGCGGCCGCCGCAAATGAGTAGACGTGCGTTGTACGTGTGCGTCTGTATGCGCAGGCCTACGTACGTTGGAAGGGCCCACTACTGCGCTACTCTAGCGCGCCCGAATTATTAAGAGCTGCTAAGCCACACTTACCGCTCTCCATATCCAACCGCCTTCCGAGAGCTGTCTGTTACATTATCAAGAACGGGAGCCGCTCCGAGTGCGCTTGCGGGTGTTCGCTGCTCGTGCGTTGTCGGCCGTCACTCTCTGTCATTGTCTCGATAACAATATACCGCGGATATCTCGAACGTCTGGTTATGCCGCGTGACTTGGTGGCGCAATTACACGTCGTCGCGAGAACGTTTGGATTACAAGTCGCGAGCATCTCTTTACCAGCCCTTAGGGGAAAAAACGCGGAGATAAAAGAGAAGGAGAAAGACTAACGCGTGCGATGAGCGGGGGAGACATTTTTCTCCCCTCCTGCGCCGAATAGAATTCCCTCTCGAGTAAGGAAATTTAACTCGCGCAAGTTTGAGGCTCGCTCTCGATCGCGAACGACGACGGCGAAGGTTGCGAGAAACAAATCACTACCCCGCCACCGTGGTTTCAGCCGCTTTCGACTAATTTCTCTCGCGAAAATCCTAATTAATGAGGGCGAATTACGCGGCACCGAGTTTGTTCCGGGCGCCTCGACAGCTCGCGCGCGAGGGGTCGAAAAGCGGTCGAGGGTGGGAACGAACGTGGATGAGGAAAAGCGCACGACGGTGAGCCGCTGCACCTTGGAGAAGAGGAGGAGGTGGCGGCGGAACAAAGGCGCAGCGGGATGGATGCTAACTAATCGGGTAATTTTTCTGGCATCAGTCGGTGAATATCAACGCCGCCGTTGAGCCCTCCCGCGGCATTAAGAACGACAAACGATCGTCGATCCATCTGGCTCAACGAGACTACGTCGAGCGTCACGGCGTTCCGTTCGTCGTTCTCGCTCCGCCCGTCGTCGCCCCAACGAATCCACCGGCTGTCTATTCTCTCTGGCGGCTTCAACCACCGATCCCTTTCCTGACCTGCGGAACGCTCGCTCGAAATCACCCCTCGAAGGATGTTTTTCGAGTACCTGACATGCACGAGTGAACCGACCCGAATAGAGGCGACTCCGCTCGCTCTTGCTTTCCCCCCTCGAATAATCGTCCGTATCGAGATAATTGCTCGGGCTACGAGCGTGGCGCTTTAACCTGTCGAGGGGAGCGTATTATCGCGCACATAATTCGCCAACAACGCAGGCAGGTAAATGCCATACGTCGTCCATTAAAGTCTTACCGATAGGAAGTCATTAAAATCAAGCGTTTTTTCTTGTACGAGCCGACTGCGCGCGGTCGCTCGTATTTTCGAATTGTCCAAATGTCCATTCGACGCGAACAAAACTTTTACGGCATAAAAATTAATATGCTATATGAAAGAAATCGTTGGAATTTTCCAACAGCCAAAATGTCCGTATCGCGAATAAAAGGTTTTATATGAAAAATGAAAATAAATATGTATAATAATAAAAACCAAGAGGGAGAGGGCGGAACAATTGAAGCGCTACTTTACTTGCATTTTTAGTACCCTCAAATAGCTCGGCCGTGTCTCTTACGTTTGCGTATATCTCGTTCGTGCTCATAATTGTGAATTAATTAAGAGCTTTTTATTATGATCGCTACACGTTTAACGGACAAAGGAATGCAGCGGCATGATGTATTATAAAAGGCAATTTGTCGGGAATTGTAGCTTTCACACACTGCAAATGTACGTTAACGTTTTATGAAACCGCGGATGGAAGCAGGGACACCTGAGTACCAGTGGAAATTGTGTCGCTAGAGAGAAGAATAACCGGCTATAGCGTGCGGTTAACCGGAAGCGGAAAAGGTCAAATCGCGTCGGTGGATAAGCTCGCTTGGCCGGGGTAGAGCCGCGATAATTGGAACAAAGAGAGTTGGCTCCGGGAGTCAGGAGGAATCCTCGTCCTCGGGGCACCCTCGCCCCCCCCCTCCGTCTTTCATTCCCTCACTTCCTCTCCGGTAGCGATAAAGTTTAACTCTTTCGAACTCTGTTAGCGGTGTACTCCTTCCGGAGCACGAAGAAAAATTCCCTTTATCTACTTCGCCATTTTTTTATCCCCCTTTCCGTCCGTTCATTTCGCCCAGCGTGTTGCCATACTTTGTACTGCACTTGCGAAACTACGCCTGACGAGTTACAACTAGTTTAGCCTTAATTACAACGGAAGAAATTGTAACACACATTTTTACATGCTTGTTCAATTTTCTTGCCGCGATGATAATCCTCAATATTGACCCTTTGAAGCATGGTGGTAACCCACGCTACCACAACTTCTTTACTTTTTGGCCACATAATTTCTAGTTGGCGCATTTAGGTCGGGTTTTTTGCATTTTTTTCGGTGTCTTAGCGATAAAAGAACATAAAGTTGAGTAGTCTTTAATATTTATCGTAAAAGTTTTATAACTAAACAAATATGGAAAACATAGCAATTTTCCGGAAAAATTTATTATTGACCAAGTTTTTTAAGATTATTTCTTAGAGATCCATCTCTCCGACATCACAGTCTATGCAACAAATTTACGTCCTTTTCCTTCCATAATTATGGATACGAATATGGGAAATAAATGTCAGCTAATTACAGTTATAGCAAATTCGGTTGCTCCCACTAGTGCCCACTAAGGCTTGTTTATAGTTAATTGTTATATTTTACTTTATCTTAAATACATGTTCAAAGAGTATTTTGCCAAAAAGTGACCCATACAGATGCCGTACTGATAATTTTACTGGCTAAGAAATATTTCAAGAGATATTTGAAACGATCTTTTAATATTATACAAGAATTCACTGTAAACAAGCCTTAGTGTGCACTCACATGGGAACGGTCGGAAGTGTCCCTCACCGATTTCGATGCCCTTTGGATATGTTGTAGAGCATAAAAAAATATTAGACTCGTATATTTTTAGCGGCTTTTCTCGACATTTAGGGGATGAAACAGCCCTTCAAAAATAACGAATGTCTTTCATTTTTCATGAATATCTTCAAAACTATAAAGTTTATGAAAAGATGTTTTAGATAAAAGTTTTATTGTTTTTCATAGTCTTCACAATGGCGTAATCATATTTTTCGAAAATATGTAATTTTTAAATTTACCTGGGGGTAAATTTATACCCCACCGTTATTTAAAGAAAGTGTAAGAGCATTAACTTTTGTCTAAAACATTTTTCATACACCTTATATTTTCAAAGATATTCATAAAAAATGAAAAACATCCGTTATTTTCGAGGGGCTGTTTTACCCCTAAACGTCGAGAAAAGCCGCTAAAAAAATACGGATCTAATATTTTTTTATGCTCTACAACATATCCGAAGCGCATCGAAATTGGTGAGGGACACTTCCGACCGTTCCCTTGTCAGTGTGCACTAGCGTAAGCAACCGAATTAGCTATTAGATTCATAGAACAATTGATATCTCTAGAGGCAGAATTTTTTAGCAATAATTATCTGGTAATCACATTCAGCCAGTTTTATTGACACAGCCATTCGTTTACCATTAATTAATATATGTATAAATCGGACATTAATGTTGCCGTTAAATATTAAATCAATTGTTCCAGTTATCTCACATTCTCGGATACTCATCCATTCGAAGGACAGATATGTTGAAAGGAAATTTACTATAGCATTTCATTGTCATTGCAACATCGTAAATATACTTATCGTTAATCTCAAATGTCTCACTAGAAATATCGTAATCTTTCAATTTAAATTTCAGTTGTCTGGAAGCTCTCCCCTGCTCTAGTGGATGATTCACGCAGTCGAGTGACTTGAACATTAAACTGATCCCTCTTTCGCAACGCGTTGATAACCGACAGTCATGCTACACGAATATCATTCAACTGTACCCGTCGTCGACGTTACTAACTACGTATCGATGCATTTCGAGACGTGAATACACATCTCACGCTCGAGACGCGCTTGCTTAACGCGGTCTGTACTCATTAATGACAGACAAAGCGGGAGTTATGCCGAAAATCTCGCTCGACGTTTTAATAAGAGTCGAGAATATTAACGAAAGTGGAGCCGAGCCACTCTCGCACAAAGGCAAAAGCGGAGAGTACGGCCCCGCAGCGTTTACCGTGAACAGTATGCGGAAACAGACTGAAAATTTCTGCAAAAGTTCCTTACGCAAAAATTCACTGTACAGAAACGCATTTCGCTGCGTCGGGACCGCAACCCCGTTTGCGGGCGGATTCTCGTTTAATGTTCCGTAAGAAGTGGGCGGCGGCCTTCCGCGTTTTAAAGAATGTCTGAGGTGCGCGGAAAATCCTAACGCGAGTGGCCCGCCATAAAACACAGCCCGCGGGAGAATCATCAAAAACTATTCGCGGCCGCTTGTGCTTTACAGCCTTTTGCATAAAATATCAAGTCGCCACGTGTAAAATATTATCGCGCGCGGGGCCCTCGCCGAATAATATATTACAGTCGATATCGGCGTTATCAATATTCACGCGGGTGCATATGGATCTCGCCGTCCGATGTGTTTTCGATCGGCGCGCACAGCCGTGCGGTTTCTCTCTCGATTCCCGCGGAATACCATTATCCGGTGGCTTCCCGTTGCACTCTCGGTTCGATCACCGTTCGCGGAATACCCATTTCGCAACCAAATGAAGTTAGTCTCTTGTTTCTTGTGTTTTTCCTCCGGCCTGTCTCTCTCCCCCTCCCGCCCCCTTCTCTTTCTCTGTCCCTTCCCACCCGATTGCACTGGCAGCGTAGAAAGCGCATAAACTTCAGAAGCCCGATGGTTAGACGCGGCTCCAAGCGGATAGGTCGACGTGATCAGTGTTGTTCCAGCGTAAACCGATGAGCGAACGACGTGGCAGAGGGGGTGTTGACGAAAGGAGCGGAAAATAAGGCGGAAGCAATAGCGCTCCGTGTGGCTGGAAACTCGTTTCGTCCATTAAAGCGCGCTTTCTTGCCGGCTTGTTTTTCGCCTCCCCCGCCTCGTTCGGCCCGGTGCCGTTCCTGGCATTGAGATATACACGAGGAAAACATGCGGCGCGATGTCGACCCCCGGAATACTCGCGGCGACTCATCCTCGCGCGATTCACCCCCCAGCACCCCTCGCCCTCGACAAGAGCCTAAGTGAAATTTCGTGCCGCGCGCGCTCCTTTTTCTCCTCCTGCATCCCGGCCTTTCAGTCTCCACTCACCGGTCGTCTTTGCGGCGAGTCGAGATAAAGGATCCGACCCCCCCCCCAGTTTCCTCCCATTGCGCGATATCCCCCGAGATATCTTATATCGCCGAGAAATTTCCGTACCCTTCTCCCTCTCTCGTGAACGGAAAAAAAAGTTTGGCACGGGTTCCAACCGCTCGTGTTGGGGTTAAAGTAACGACGATCTTCCGCCACAGCCTAATATAAAGTTAATTCACTTTCGTGGCAGTGGCGCGTATCGTTGTATACGGTCGTAAGGGAGCGACGGGATTTGCTTATCCCCGGGGTGGTTGTACCGCGGCGAATATACTATATCGGGACATAACGGAAAATAGCCGGGGAAAACATAAGAATAGTTTCGGCGCTTGCGAGGCAAAACGTTGGACTGGGTCAGCGAGGCAAAACGCCGAAATGCCAGAGAGCGCGGAAATAACTGATAAAACATCCAAATATTTCATCCGCCGGGCGAATGAAAGTGACGTTGAAAAAAGAATCCGCAAGAAGTTCCGACTCCCCCAAAATTGGATATGTAAACGGGACGAATCAGGACAGCAAAATCGATGCGGACGATCGGGACGCCAGGCGTGCCCTTTGCGATTTTTCGTTCTTTCTTATCACGGGTTATCTTTTACTCTTACTAATCCGCCTGCAGCAACAATCGGGAAGAATACGGAAAAGCGAACAACGTGAGAACTTTGGCAATTCCAATGCATGAAATTAATTTTCTTTTCAAACTATACGTTACGACTTTCGACTGAGACTCTGTAATATTTTTCAAAATCATACAGAAATTGGAACGCTTCATCTGGCTATG
>NW_011967203.1:836003-840969 GCF_000949405.1 Vollenhovia emeryi
GTTTGCTTTACCCTTAAACTTAACCCTCGCTTACGAAGATGAAGGATCGTAGAGTAGGCGTGGGTGTGTTGTTGGTCGAGAAATCGGGCACGTTTCGTGTGACGAAGGTTTCGGTGGTGTATATATAAACGCGTGCCACGACTCCAATAAGAGGGATAAGATTCGAGTTCAGAAATATCGTTAATATATTACTTCGGCTTCAGTATTTCAGTATTAACGCGAATGGGAAAGATACGTTTATGTTTCTTTAAGTATAACGCTGTATCGTTCCGCTTGCCTGTTTCTTTTTCAAATCAAACAGGAATACAGTGAATTGTACACTGAGAAAAATTTGGTGCGACAAACTTTTTGTGAAAACATGATTTTTGTTGTAAGTACAGTCTTGTATCGACAAAGGCTAAGTAATAAAGGCTGTCTTGTTCATGTATCCAAGACCTTTTAAGATAAAGTGACTAATATATCTAATAGCTTGATTTATCATAGATATCGCTTCGTGATAGTAGCTGTCAGATTTTCTCCGAATAATACGAAAACCACGTAATATTCATACTCTTAACACAGAGTGCGCAGATTAAATAAAAAGTTAAATTGAGGTTGTCGAAAACTTATTGTAATTACATTCAATCTATAATAAAATTACTATAATTTCATATAGACTAGATATTACAAAGCGCGCACTTCGCACTCGCCGTTTACTATTTTCAAAAATTTGTATACATGCAAAGAAGAATAAAAAGTAATTTAACACTCACTGATACGATTCGCAACAGCAGAGTTGTAGTTTATTACGTACTGCAAAAATAAAAATATACCATTATTATAGAATAATTATTTAAAATCGAAATTATTCTATTAAATATTTTATACTTTTTATATTTTAAAAAATAGATATTTAATAAAACAATTATAAAATACTCGGAAAAAAAGTCTGTCTTTTAAATATAAACCCACAAAATTTTATACGTATGTTTCTGTCTGTAACTCTTACTCGTATTATTTGAATAAATAAAACAAACAGAGAGCAAGATGCTGTATTTTGCACAAGTAGCAAATAATATAAAAATGTAAAACACTCACCTTACGATTGCTCCGCCGTTGCCCGATGCCTCCCAGGCCTGCACCTCCTCTCAGATTTCCTTGTTGCACTCACACAACACTCGCGAAAATCATCGATCGCGCGAAATTTCCGGCACTCCCGTACGCGATGTGAAACAAACGAAATATTATTAACATATATTTTACAGTCTATATTGTCACTCGATCTAATCCGCGATACGAATTATGAGCGCGAAACCTCCGTTTGTTTCTGTCTCCGATAATAGAAAACAGATTACACGGAAATCGACAGATAATTTAAAGCACAGTGCGTAAGCGAGATGAAATCGTGACAAAGTACCACGGTTGACACTCATATTTTAGACGAGTTAGGCCCGGTTTCACCAAACGTCGCCCAACTTTAATCTTATTGTTAGCTTAATTAATGTTTGTCTCTTTCTAAAGCAACAGTCGGAAAGAGACAAAGAACGAATTAAGCTAAGCTTAAACAAGGTTGGTGAAACCAGGCCTTAGTCGTGAAATATCTACGTTAAAAAGCCGTCGCCTCAACATGCGAATCGCTTCTCAATAGTTTATCGATCGACGTTACTTGTTATTAACAAACGTGTACAAATCACTCGTGTTTTATTCCCGAACTCATCGGGATCGCGTTTCGGAAACTGATAATGTAAAAGTAACACAACGCACGGAGCGACTCTCGACACTACTAGCCGGCAAGAGGCTCGGCGAGCGAATGATAACGCGACGACCTTCGCGTAAACAACGGCCCGGGTAACGTCGCACGATACCGCGCCGAGTGAAAAACAACAAAAAAACGTTGAGAATTCGTTGTCCGCTACGATATTGAAAAACCGCTATACCTAATATTTCAAATTACTCTGCTCAGTGACTGTTACTATACATTTTGCGTATCATTCTGCGGACTCGCTGGTATTGATTAAATTAACAATTAACTCTGTTCAATCGAGAAAATGTCCCGAAACAAAAATCGTTGTTACTTAAGCTCTAATTACTGCGATTAGAGATTTTACTCAAATTTCGTTGATGCAGTGATGAGTCAGCATCGCGGAAAAGAGACAATGTACTTCGAGACTTTCGAGCATCGACTTAACACGCCCTTATTATAAGAGGATATACAAAAAAAACTTGGTTGTGCACGTATCTTTCCCCATAAATTTTTCAAGTTTTTTCCACAAACGGCACACGTGTGAACTTATCTCGGCTAAACGGTATTCTCTGGACTTTCTTTCTTAACTGATACACGTTCGCGCGCTCTACTCTTACAATTAGTCTGATTTTCTACCTTTCTTTCTTTTTAACGTTACTTGAGATAAGCTCCTCTGAACGTACAATACAATTGACGGTAATAATACGGCAGATAGCACGGTTTTGCGTTTCACGATTTCATCAGTTCGCTTTCTTGAGCTTTAATGGACCACTGGAAGGAGTCTTGGGAAATACACTCTCAGGTGGTAACATAAAGACGCGGTTAACTATTGGATCCTATACGTATACAGAGAATGCATGCCGGGAGTACAAATTTGCTTTGCTTTTTAACGTTGTTTCCGGTATTAACGTTTTATAGAATTTTGTTGAATATCTAACGAATCACAGAAAAATTATACGGCAAATTTATAATCTTTCAGAAAATATTTCGATGCATATTATTAGTTAAATATCAATTTATGGCTTTCACAAAATTGTATTTATGAACTATGCATCTAATAAACAATATTATTAATATTGTTATACCGATGAATGTATAATATTTGAAAGTCTTTGAAAATTTATTTGTGGCATATAATGTTTATTTCACTGAAATTATTTCACTGTTCAGTGAAATAAACATTATATGCCACAAATAAATCTTCAAAGACTTTTCTCAGTGTATTTTAACGCAATATTAAATACTTCTTTATGAAACAATGTTCAAATATTATACACTCATCGGTATATTAATATTATTTGTTAGATGCATAGTTCACAAATATGTGAAATAAACATTATATGCCACAAATAAATTTTCAAAGACTTTTTCTCAGTGTAGCGAATAAAATTAACAGGACAAATGCAATGAAAATAGTGAATAGTTGTCCATGAATGGTGGTCATATACGATATTAATGGCTCGTACGGCGAGAAATTTTTCGCCAGTAACGCGTAGAAATTGTCATGTTAGGATTTATTGGTTATAATCCGTCTCATGCATCATCTTGAGGAATGTGTATCGTAGGCTGCCTTAATTTCGCCATGATCCCCGCCCGTGGGAATATTTACACGCACAGAAAAATTCTCGGTCCACCGTCCCATTCTTATATCGGAGGAAGAGGGTTCCCTAAATCGACGGCTTTGTCAAAGTTATAGTGCCTAAATTCGTAAACACAAGGGTCGCTCCCACAACATAAAGTACTTCCTTACGCGTGTCGGCAATCTCTGTTGCGCCAGTAAAGATACAACGAACACGCATCCCAACGTTCTTTCATCTCTTCCAAGCGACGCCAAGTGAATAATTTTGCAAGCGCCATTAAGGCGCCCGGTTTTTCATTTTCTGGTTAACTGTTAACCAGAAGTTAGTCGACCCTCCACCGTTTTCTATGTTATTGTCTGAGAAGAGACAGAGAGTCGACCAACCTCTGGTTAACAATTAACCAGAAAATGTAAAACCGGGCCTCAAATAGGCACAAGCGACGCGAAATATTAACCGGAAACATATGGAGCGTTTCAAGCATCGAAGCGTAAACGGGAATTATCAGGCGTAAATGCGATCTCGTTCATATTTTGACTATACGACGTCGCATTTCTGCAGATACGTGACTGCGAGCGATCGCCTATGTAACTTCCGATTGTCGGTAATATATCTCCGATATCTCTTTCGTGGATTATCGGACGAATCTTCCGATCGCGCGAGAAGTTTCAGGAACCGTTCCAAGAGCTTAGGAGACGTCGTCGTCGGTTGTCGCTCCGCGTTTGTCGGAATCCGTAGCGTAAATTTTCAGCACGACTTACCGGAGTCATCTGGCGCGCGCGATAGGATTACGAGATTAAGGATCTCCCCGTTGCGAGCCGTTAATAATAATCGCCATCACTTCCGGCAGCGACGAGAGACGCGCGAGCACCTTCGACGGGCCCGCCGTTTCGCCAAGTTGTAGACGCGTCGTCGAGCGAAATCCTAAGCGCTACGACGGGCACCTATCCGCGACCTCGTCCCATAAATTCCAGTCCCAAGGATGCGCGAATGTGCAGCGCGGCCAACGACGCCGCGCCGAGGGTCGTTCGAGGAATAATAGTTGACACGAATAAGTTGGTATTACGCGTGTACGCCGCGAACGTTTGCCGTGGCATTATGTAACCGGGATTGCGTCATCTCAGCGGTGTTTCTTACCCATACACACATACTTCTTACCCACACACACATACTCTCTCTCTCTCTCTTTGAGAAGCGGATCGTCCAAACTACTGGCGTATGAAGGAAACGTGAACCAAATATCGACGACGTGGCTGTTATTAACCTTGGTTTGCGGTATTCAGATAATGATAGGGGTACGAGGAAACTTGCGTTACAGGAAAACACCGAGGCGACACAAGTCTCGTCAAGTCTCGTTCACGGAAATATTTTGTAATTCTGTGGATTTCCCTCTCGGAGTCGCGCAAAACACGTACAGTGTTTCTAAGGCCCGGTCTTTCAATTTCTGGTTGACTGTTGACTAGAAATTAGTCGACTCTCCATCTGTTTCCATATTATTATCTAAGAGGCAGATAATCGACTGGCCTCTGGTTACCATTTAACCGGAAAATGAAAAACCGGGCCTAAAAGTTCGATCGCTATCCGCAAGTAGTTCCATTTTCATGTTTTACAATTGTAAATTTTATAAGAAAACGTTTATTTAATTAGACCGTATCGATAACGTTTA